>NC_057883.1:23751863-23999363 GCF_019740435.1 Gambusia affinis
GCTTTGACCTCTCCTTGACCTCTCGTCGTTCTGCTGGTTCTATAAAACGAGGCTGTAAGTTTGTTTTTAACTTCCAGTGTGTTGTGATCAAAATACTAAAAAATAAAATCAGAAAACAAACAAATCAGGAAAAGTCTCCATACTATTACCTTCACTGCATATTTATTAGAATATATAATAACTAATGTTGTCTTTTCAGTAGCTGCAGAGATCAATGCTGTGGTTCTCAAAATGAGGTAGACGTGCCAGTGGAGGTACATGGAGAGCTGAGAAAGGGGACCTAATGTTCAGCATGAAAAACTGAATTATTTGCCACAAAACACAAACAATAATTTTACTTTGACTTCATTTGTCTTTCAGTAAGGAAGTATAAAATATATAAATACATAAAAAATGATTTTTTTGGTCTGTATTCATGCGGCGTTGCATCAGGTCTGAGGACTTTTATGAATTATACAATGTTTTACCAAAAGAGGAAAATAAGGTTGAGTTATTGTAAGTATTCATGGTTTGTACTGTTCATCACACAGAAACTGTTTCCCTCTTAGGCCTCTGTAGCGCCACCCGAAGGTAAAAGTCTGAACAGTTTGTGTCCAGGATGTGTGGGTTCTGGACCGGCTTGATGGACAGAAACCATATTTACTAACATTTATAACTTACACCAACATTTTATTTAAATAAAATAGAGAGAAGAAGATGTTCATATCACCAAGTATAGTTAATATTTAAATAATTACTGGTGGTGGTTGAGGGATTTTTAAGGTGATTCATCTCCTGGTGATTAGTTACCTTGTCATTTTAGAGTCAGCAGAGAGTTTACAACATGTTCTGAACATCACATGTTTCAGTGACGCCGACTTCATTTTCACTCAACGACTCGAGTTTGGATGTGAAATGAGATCAGCTGGATGTGACACCAAGAGCCACAGAGCAAACAGGAAAGTCCCACTTATCCCACACAATTAAAACCCCTGTCATCTGGCAAATGTGCATAATTGTCTGTGTGTGTGTGTGTGTGCGTGTGCGTGTGTGTGTGTGTGTGTGTGCGTGTGTGGGCGTGTGTGTGTGTGTGTGTGGGCGTGTGCGTGTGCGTGTGTGTGTGTGTGTGTGTGTGTGTGTGTGTGTGTGTGTGTGTGTGTGTGTGTGTGTGTGTGTGTGTGCGTGTGTGTGTGTGTGGGCGTGTGCGTGTGTGTGTGTGTGTGTGTGGGCTTCACAGCCAGAGCTACAACACAGCTACAAGTCAATTATGTTCTGTTCTGCTTCACTTAATGCGACTGTGAAGGAGATGCAGAAATATTGGAGATGCAGAATGAAAATATGTGCAAACAATAAAGCAAATGGCGGCTGTGAGTTTGTGGCCGTCGGCTACAAACTCACGACAACGTTTCCTGTTTCTCTGCTGAGTTTAGTCAGTGGTAACTTTACACACCGGTGATTTCTACTGGAGCATTGCAATGTTGGATTTATTTATTCACATTAATATTGTCCATGATTTTTCTATTGTTTTTGTGATTTTTTACTATCAACATCACAGATAATTTTGGGTTTACTTTAGAAATATTTGAAAAACCTTTTGTGATAATTTGCTTATGTGTGACGGTAAATGTGACTTTTTGCTACCATATTGACTACGATCTATAACTTGACATGAAGTACCAGTAGAAGTCAGAATTACTGCCACCTGCAGGTGGGAGTTAGCATCACATTAATCCAGTGTGAGGAAGTGGAGGATCTGATTAATGAGCTTCACTGAAGATGGCAGAATGAACTCAGCTGCTGCAGAATCGTTTTCTACGATCTCCAGAGGTTGTTGCTTCGGTTCAGTTCTGGTCTGGATGGATGAAAGGAATCGACATGAACAGGATCTCAGTCGCCGTGTTTCTTTCAGTGTTTTTATGGCATTAGAGACAGTCATGGAAATGGCAGAATTCAAAACAAATCCAGATACGCAAAAGGTTTTTAACTTTTATGAAAGAGTTTTTGAGATAAAGGGAAATGAAACTCTTTTCCTGAATGAACACTCCCATTCGCTCTGTGCCTTACCAGAGGCATGGAGGGAACGACTCTAATTTTTCTGAGATGTGTGGAACCTGCTAGTCTCGCCTCTACTTCCTGTTTATGACAGCCTGGCGTCGCGTCGACCGCTGATCAAATTGTGTTGCCTGGTTCGTTTCTTTTATTGTGAGATTTTGAAAGTTTACTGACATTTGCACGACGCCTGGATGGAGAGAAATCTGGAGGCCAGTCAGAACCTCAGACTGTCAGCTCAGCTTTCTGTCGAGGTTCTGTTGGCGCCTCCATGAGCTTCAGCATGAACTGGACCAGAACCAGAAATGATTCTCAACTGGTCAAAGATGGATGACTTCCTGCTGGCTTAGTGATGTAACAGTGACAGAGAAAGACCAGCTTGTTCATATATTTTTTTTATTTTTTATCAGACCTATATTTTGAAACTACTATAAAATGCATATTTAATAAAGCATCTCATTTGGATGTTTATAGAGTAAAAAGCTCCTTGAAGCATCATAGGAAGATGAAACAGTGAATCCCAGGAGAGATCATCCAGTGAGAGGCTCTGGGTCACTCTCCATGGTACGAAGAAAAATCATCATTTTGTAGTGACAAGACTTTTTTATCTTATAATTCATCCAGATGGTGAAACTATAAAATAACACAGGCCATTTGAACGGTGAGGTATGCAGTGAGTTTTTCCTCTGTTTATGAAGAAATTCGGCTCATTCTTTGCTGAATGCTCTCTGGTTTGTTTCTCTCAGTCATTTCTGAGGCTGCTGTGAACTAATTTCATCACAGTTGCTAATGAAATCTTAAACTAATTCCATTTATCCAGATTAGACTTTAATGTGACCCATGTGGAGCTCTGTAAAAGTGTGCTGTTAAGTTATAAGTGTGTGCTTCACATCAGCTTTCCCTCCATGTTTTCTAGTTAGGAGGCCGACTGAGAGGTCAGACGGTCAGACACGGAAAAGGCTTTTAGTTCTCACTTCTTTTATTTAAGTCTTTCTATTAAACTGTTTTAAATATGTACGTTTAATTTGAACATTGCTACTTTTTATATTCTATAGAACAGCATGTCTTTATTTCTGTTTGTGCTGAAGCATTGTGTCTGTACATACAGTTTTATTGATCGGAACTGAACTGAATCTGTTGGAATGAGTTTGTAAATTATTCATTGTGCTCCCCAACAGTTTCATAAAACTAATTTATTTTAACGCTTTTGTTGGATTTTTTTTTTGTAGTCGACTTCAGACGATAATTAGTCCAATTTTTTTCTAAAACACCAAAGGGATAAAAGCTTTTTTTTTTTTGCTAAATAATTTAATTATAGATTTGGACAAACTGAGAAACTAACTGTAATTAATCTTGAACTTGGCTGCAGCAGCGCCACCTTCACATGAGCTGAGTCAGGAGGCAGCAACGTCCTGCAGCTGCAGCAACGTCCTGCAGCTGCAGCAACGTCCTGCTGCGTCTTCATGTGAACCCATGTGAACCCGTCCTCATGTGTCCTTCAGCTGTGAGTCTTGTGGAGGAGAAACGTTTGGCGGCTCGTCACTGAAGGACTTCAGGCTGAGCTCACATCAACCCGTCTGACAGAAAACGTTCCTTCTGCTCGGCTTGTCCGGACAGAGGAAAGCTGGACCCTCCGCCACAGTGGAACAAGAACTCTGTGTCAAAAGCTGACTTCCGGGTCATTAGCAGATATGGACTCGGTGGATTGCACACACGACGTTTGCTGAGTCACTTAGACGTTGTTTAGTTGGGGAAAGTTGAGAGGAAACCAGCTGAACTCCAGAGTTCATTGATCCACGTCACAACCGGTAGACATGAAGCTGCTTCAGTCAGTAAACACTAAAACTTGGCAGCAACTAATCATATAAATATTATGCAGTAGATTGAAACACGTCTATTAATGCAGCGGATCAAATCAGAGACAATGAGCTGCTGTGTGAGGAGCTCAGCTCTCAACCTTCAGTACCAACATCTGATGGAGACACATTAGTGTCAGCGAACACACGGCGCCGCCGATGTGAAATGACATCCTGATGGCGGCGGCAGGGGGCAGAGCGAGGAGAGGGGCGGCAGCTTGGGAAGTATGTTCAGACAAGGCAATTAAACGCACCTTGAGCTTGATGAATTTCTAATTGGAGGCTGATCACATCGGAGGTGTGCTGGATTAGACTGTCAGTAATGAATCGGAGAGACAGAGCGTGACAGATTAGTGCTGTTCCGCCTCTCGCTGAACTGTGGGGGGAGTGTGTATGAGTCTGTGCATCTTCAGCTGGGCTCCTGCATGAGTGTGTGTGTGTGAGTGTGTATCGTATGATGGTGCTTTGACATGTGGAAAGCAACAGGAAGGAAATGAAGCCAACTGGGGGATGCAGAAGGAAACAAGAGGTAATTAGAGGAAACTCTGGAACCGTCTGAAACAGAAACATGTTGCAGGATTTATCTGAACCTTCAGCAGGTTGGAAACTTCAGCTTCACTTCAGGATTTCTGGTATTTTCAGTTATTCACTTCTAAAGCCAGGGCCGTAACCATGGTAACTTATACTAGTCTGCTGCGAGTTGTCTTAACTCAGAGGGGTGGAAATATTTTGTCATGAGGTCACAACCATTAAGCTGAAAACATTTAGCTGCTTTTCAAAATTTTATTCAAAAATGTAAATTTATTTAATTGCTCAGATAAACTAAAATATGCAAACTTTCATTCTAAGAAAGAGTTCTGGAAATCATTTTAGAACCAAAACATAAAAATGTTCAGACACATTTTGTGTTTGAATGTATTAAAAAGAGAGAAATTTTATTTTTATTTATAATCCTCAAAGAGGAAACAGAGTATTTTACTCTCCAACATTCAGAGAATGAAAGCAGAAAGTTTTTATTTCTAAACTTCAATGCTAACCTTGTTTTAAATCATGTCTTTGTTTCCAGAGGACTGAACTAGGGCAGCATCACACCAGCTCTGTCTGGTCCAGAGTTGGCACATATGGAAAAATGTGTGATGAATAATTTCAGAGGAATCCACAGAATGATGATGAGAGCGAGGAAGATGAGGGGAGGAGGAAAACGCTGTGGCACAGAAAAGAAGAAATGAGGATGAATTGAAAGAAGAGAAGAGAAACACAGAGAGACTTTCTGCTCCTTCATAAAGTGATGAAAGAAAGAGAAGAAGAGTTTGTCTCTTTCATGTTGTGGTGCTCCAGGTCAGGATGTGTGTCTCAGAACTGCAGCTGCAGGGGATCCGGGTGCAGATGCTGCTGCTGCTACAGAAGATGACAAGCTGCGACCCGAACCGGCTTTCAAACTTTCTATCAGACTGGAGACGACAAGATGGAGGCCTGAGAGTCAGCAGAAAGAAAACCAACAGGCCAGGTTTCTGAAAAACCCAGACAGAGCAAGAGTAACAATCCACACAAAACCACTCTGAGACCAAAACAGTTCAACTTGTTCATATTTCAGAAAAATTTAATGATGCTGTGCCTGATATGATAGTTTCATGAGTTTCTGATAGTTTAGAGTTAAAATTAATGAATTTATAGACGTGGAGCCGGCAGAGAGCTTCATCAGAGGATCAAACTCCATCCATCCATCCGTCCGTCCGTCCATCCATCCATCCGTCTCTATAGTATTGATCTGCGTCCATTGAGCCGCCATGACAGCAGGAGGCGCTAACGAGTCAGACGCTCTAATGTAAAACTGTTTTATTCAGCACAACAACAAAAAAATCACCTTCTGAAGAAATTCATTCTTTTTCTTATTTAAAGCTTTTAATGAAAAAATAACAGCTTTATTAACAGCTGGATTCAAACCTGTCATTTATCATTCAACAGAAATTATAACTAAACTATTTCTAAATATTAAAGAGCACCTCGTTGCTGTTCAAATACAAAATAGAAATCTGTAAAGTTTTATTTCTATAGAAATGTGAAGCCAGATTGTGGCGACTCAAGAGCTTCATAAGCTTAGTAACATTTTAAACACTGAATATTTCTGAGATGTAACGTCCTTTTAGGAATATTTGCTGTTTTGTTTTGTTGACTGAATAATAATTAATCATAATAAATGAAATTTTTAATAAATTCTAATCAGAAAACAAAGTTCACTGGTAAAAAAGTCATTCGATTATAGAAACGTTTATGGGCTTAAAGAAGTTTTAGTAGTTAGTAAACTACAGACTGTAGTTTAAACAGATCCTGACTCGTTTTCTTGTAAAGCTCCAGAGTTGATGAACTTAGAGTGAAAATTGTGTTTTGTATTGAATTCTCACAACTCAAACATCATTAACACACACACACACACACACATATTTAAACACCGATCTATGTATTGATGTCTAAATGTGTGTGTGACTGTAGTGCAGAGCGCTGAGTGATGAAAATGACTGGACACATCAGTTCAGTCCGTTTACCGTTAAAGAACATTGAAATGTGTTTCTGATGTCGGTACTTCTCCTCTGCCTTCGCCCGTCTTCATTAAGAGACAAAGAGTTTGAGGAACGATCCGGTCAGAGCAGCTTCAGCAGTAAATATCGGCCATGCTGCCGGTCGGCGTTTAGCAGCCCGTTAAATCCTCCATAAACTCCGTGAGTCAGTTAAAATGTTAACCTGAACATGAAGCCATGAGCCATGCTTCACCGCATCCAGCAGCCGCGCAGAAACAAACATCCAGCAGGATGAATAAATAATACAGCTTCACTTTAACAAACACACTCATGGTGTAAGTCAGGCGAACTCAGACGGAACAAAGGAAAGAGAAGAAAAGTTAATTTCAGGTAACTTTTTTATTCCATGGATGTATTCATGAGGCAGTAATGTTTCGTGGTCTCTGCAGGCTCTCCTCATTCATGTGTAATAAAATGCTTTCTTATTCATGCTGAGCTCTGAGTTCAGGGCAGAAGCTGAAGAAACGACGGGCTTGTTACCGATGTGAGCGCTGGAAACTCTGAGCAGCACCAGGGCGGGTGGCCATGTCTGTGTTTAGCCACAGAGACTCTGAGACGCAGAAACTGTATTTGTTTTTAATGTCCTGCTTCAGCGAGCCGACATGGAGGAAGGGCGAAAACACGGGAGTCCAACAACCAGGGGCAACATCTGGTTTCTGAGAGGATCTCAGAACAGAAACAGGACAAATAAATCCGTCAGGAACGACTTCTTCCTTCAGCTCACACGATCCAACAAATCTGGCTTTAATCTGGACCAACCTTTAGAGAAAAACTGTAACAAAAAATATATTTCTACACCAAAAAATCTGATGAAAAATGTGCCAGATGCTGTGTTTACCTGAAAGAGCCAAAACCGCTTCAATTCAAACGGGCTGGGAACCAGAACCAAATGCAGACCCGGTCAGAGCCCAGCAGGGAGCTGAAGAACCGTCCAGAGGCTGGACATGTTGGTGACGGTCAAACAGCCTCCAGATCCAACCCCGGCTGGCTGTAGAACAAGATCCACGACCAGAACCAGAACCAGAACCAGGACGCTGCACAGGAACAACAGCAGCTGCTCCACATTTAGGTGTCAGAAATACTCTGTGCTAGAAAGAACAGGCAGGTTCTCCTTCAACCGTCACTGAGGCATTTCAGCCTGATCAGCAGAACGTCTGCTCAGCCCAGCAGCAATAACTTCACTGAATTAGAACCAGCAGAAAATGTTCAAATGCTACAGTATTCATGCATAATATTTATAATAAAGTCTGAGAGTTAAATCCTTATTTTTCATACAACCATCTGCTAACTTATGCAGACTATATGTAAATAAAATCCTGATGAAAAGCAGCTTCATATTCCTGATTTTTGCATCTGGTTGGTTAATAATTTGTGATAAAATCATAAATGTATCATTCAGAGTTGCAGTGACATGGTACACTGCTCTGCAAAACAATTTAAAAACCTTTTTATCCAGTTTTTATGTTGCAACTTTTAACTTCAGTGGAGATTTTATATTACAGACCAGAACAAAGAAAACTAAACTGCGAAGCTCGATTCTCTCGACTCTAATTTAGTTAATTACAGTGTCTGTAATTAATTAATCACATCTTAATTGGAAACCATATATGAAAAAAATTAGCAAAATTTTCAGTTCAGAAACTCTCCTTGTTGCGATGTTTATGAATGTATGGACATATGCACCAAAATCAAAGATATCTATAGTTTTTAGTTCTCCAGGTTCTCCAACCGTCAGATGGGAGTAAAATTCATCTTTCCAGAATTTCTCTGATCATTCATGGACCTTCTGTAGAAATGTGGATGCTGACATTAGCATTAGCTGCTACATGTTTAGCACTAAGATGCTATTTTAGACTTGAATAGCTTCTCTGATAAGCTAACTCCTTTAGTACATGAACACAACAATCCTCTTTTCCAGCATCCGATCAGATGGTTCTGATCAGAAATGATCCCTCAGTGGGCCGAGAGAAGCGGCTTCGTCCATGACTGGACCCAGATAGTGGACACATTGTGTATCTGTAACCTCGATAATCGCGATCGGGTACCAGCTCAGTTCAAATCAGTTCTGCGTTGAGTGAATAATGGCCAGGAGACAGGATGAGATGAAACGATGTTTATCTGTACGGAACAGAATATGGACTGATCAGGAATCAGGTTCCTCACAGCGCGTACAGCACCTTACCAAGAATAGCATTTCATGTTAGCATCAAGCTAACATAACATTTTACCAGAGCGTTAAACTCAGTGAACCTACCTCGCGCCCATTTCTCATGAACTGGAAACGAAATATTTAACACTGCCAACCACCAGAAGGGGGTGCTGTTTCTCCCAATACACATGAACCCAAACTTGGAAGTAATGACAAGATGAATTGTACACAACATTATCTATGTCAGTGTTTCCCAACCCTGTTCCTCAAGGCACACTGTCCTACATGTTTTAGAAGTTTCCCTACTTTAATGTACCTGATTCAACTGATTGCAGTTCAACAAACGCCTGTTAATCAGTCATCAATTGAAATCAGCTGCACTGAAGCAAGGAAATACCTAAAACATGCAGGGCAGTGTGCCTTGAGGACCAGGGTTGGGAAACACTGATCTATGTTACACATCCAGTGGCCCAAGCACGGCACCTTGAGGGACTCCATACGTAGTGCTGCTGTGTGAAGGTTTGTCATTAACATGAAGGTTTCACTTCACATTTAGGTGAAACTTTGTTGGTCTCTGCCATAAAATCCCAACAAAACTCCCTGAAGTTTGTGTTTGTAACAAAAACTCAACATGTTCATCGATACGATCCTAGGAACGTAAAGCAGAGGGTGACTGTGAGGCTGCTAATGGAAAAACAGAATAATTTACGTTTCATGTTTTTGGTTTCTGTTTGCAGTGAATTATTGTGTGTAATCTACCAGCAGGGGGTTTAGTCTGCATATCAAAATCAGAGATTATCCCTCATTATCCAGACACTGCAGCTGTGCAGCCAGTCAGGAAGACTCAGTCACACGCAGCTTTCTGTCACAAGATGACATGAACAACAATAACTGTTTTATTATTGTCATTTTGCAGTGTATTTTCTTTCATGACAATGTTTAAACCAAAAGTTGGAGCTTATTTTTCTTTCACTTACTAGCTTGAAGATGGCAGTAAATAAAAAGCCAGGTTTAAAACATTCATCTTGATGTACATGATACATTTTCTGTGTAATAAAACTTGAAAAGTGCTTCCATTATGTGCTTGATGTACTTACAGCACTCAGATGAAATCGATCCCCCACAGGCACAAACACACCTGAGTCTGATTTATTAGAGGAAGTGAGCTCTGATTGGCTGGAGGCGGTCATGTGACATCAGCTGTGGAGCAACATAAACTATGATGAAGTCATCAAAAATCTGATGTTTATAGCTTCATATCGGAGGTGGGAACCTTTTATTATTGCACAATTTGATTCAAAATCAATTTTCAAATCAAAACGATTATTCAAAATGATTTCTGCTTCCATCTGTAAATGAACAGAAGATCCTCCTGATCTGCTTTACAGAGCAGAATGACAAATGAAGATATAAAGTTTTCCACTCCCTCCCTGCATCCTCCATTTTGGTTTTAAGAAGCAGTGATGGAGAGAGCGCCACCTATCTCCAATGAAAGGTAATGTTGCAATTTCCACCCAGGAGTTTTAGGGAAACCCAGAACAAACACCTGACATGGAAACAGATCTCATTTTCTCCTTTTGGTGTGAAAGAGAAGCTGAGAAATGCCCTTTAAATGGAAACAACTCCCTCCAGTTTTTCACAATTCTGCAATCCTGGAAATTCATCAAAATCATCAAAACTCCACATTTTGTTGTGATAAAGAAAATTGTGAGTTTACTGCTAATTTTCCTGAAAAATAGTGAAAAACATTTGCTTTATGTAATACTAACTCCCATCTGCAGGTGGCGATAGTTCTTTCTTCTACTATAAATACAGCAAAATTTCTTTGCAAATATTTCTAAATCAGTGATTTTAATTTTTTAAAAATTACCAAAACAATCGTAAATCTTTTATGGAACTACTAAATACTGTTTTTCTAAGTATAATAATATAATTAGTAACATGCTTGTCATTATTCTGTTTGTATCCTATATTAATGTGAGTGTGACAGAATTAAAATTATCATTTTTTTTGTAAAGTGTCTTGAAACATCATCTGTTGTGAAATGCAGAAACAGAAAAACCTGATTGGGTTTGAAGTGAATCCAAAAATCTGACGCCTCCATCTTGTTTCCATCTGGTGAAACAGGAAGTTGCTCTCAGTGTCTTCAGAGGTTTTTGTGTCGTTTCCTTCAGTGGTTCTTGGTGCAGCGCCCCCACAGGCCAGGAGGGGAACATGTTGGTTTGACTCAGCAGAGAGAAAGAGAACCACAGCAGCTGGAGGTGGAGCAGATGTTCTGGTTCCTGTAGAACCGGGTCGACTGGACCATCACACTGAATCTCTGTTTTTGCATTAACAGCTTTAAAAAATCACTAAAATCTTGTTAAATTGGAGGGACAGTGATAGATGGTCAGGGACAAAAACATATTTGGAGTTGTAGAGTGTGTTGATGGAGCCTGGCAGAGGGCGACGTCGCTTCCTGCTTCACTTCTTCTGTTTGGCTACAGCCTAGCTGGCTTTTCTCTGCGCAGCCTAGAAAGCAGGAAAATGAGGAATGCACAGAGGCTCCAGGCTCTCCACAAATAGAGAAGATTTAAAATTGATGACTGGATGGGTTTTCACAGATCAGTGAGCTTCAGACAACATGCAGCAAATAGAGACGCTTGAAACTAAATTTACAAGAGAGAGGAAAAGAAAAGACCCAGACAGGCTCATCGTCACCACAAAGCATTTCTGATTAAACTCTAAATTGATCAGATTATTCTAACGAACGGCTGATGAAACCTGATCAGTCTGACTGTCTCAGCTTTAAACAGGAAGCTGAAAGTGTGAACATGCTGGGAAACAATGCTGACTCATTATGAGCTCCATTTATGGAAATGTCCTTGGTTAATAACAACAACACTCATTAATGGAGTGTATTTCTGATCCGTGGGAACAGAGGCTCACTCAGCACCAAAGCAGCTCTTTATGTCAGGATAATGGGGATGTGAACATGCAACGAAAAGAGACAAAATTAGCTTAAAATGATTTCAGATGATATTCTGGGTAAAACTGGAGTTTTAAAACATATTGTCTTTGGACTGGCTCTCTGGTCAAAGGTCATGATTCCTTCTGGTTAACATATGAAAAGTTACTTTAACAGAGAAAATAGTGAGAATGGAAACAGAATTATAATGTGGCATTTAAAATAATTTCTTTTGTTCTTTTATTTCTAAAAACATGAGACGGACCTTCACAAACTTTAATAAAACATAAGTAGAAATGGTTTGTGTTTTATTTTCACTCTCATTACACAAGTGGGCATAAAGCAGAGCTGGAAATCTGATCAGCCTCCATCTGGTCTCCATGTCCAGACGATGAGGTTCAGAGTTTGGGATGTTGTGAAGCTAACCTGTTTTAAACTGAAGCAGATCTTCCTCCCCTCCTGCTGCCGGAGAAAAGTTCACAAAATGTACTGAGGTTTATATTATTAAAATAAATGAAGCCTTTTAGTAAAATAATCTAAATAATTTCCACCCTCATATCGATGATCTCCTGTAATCCATTCGTGTTTTTGACGACCTCCGATATTCTCGTTCCTCGTTTCCTCGGCCTGGAAACGAGGAACTGAACCTGCTGCCTGGTTGCAGGTAAACTGCAGAACCTCCATGTTTCACATTTACATTTCTTGGTGACTTTAGTTGGTTTTCTTTACAAAATAACTCAAAATAGAATCTGAACACAAACCCAGAGGAGACGGGATTTCTGCTCAAAAAGCAACATGTGAAATTCTCTGCAATTTAAATTACAAGATAAATGTTTGGAGTTTTTCCTCATCTTTTGTCTTTCCGATCAGAAACTGCCTTCCCTCTCTCTCTCTCTCACACACACACACACACACACACACCCCTACACACAAGCACAGCCATTTCTCATTATTAGTGCTGCCACAGATTGTGCCATCTGTGTGCATTTCTTTGTGCTGCTGTGTGTTTGGAGCTAAAAATAACCACTGATCATTTGTCTTCAAAGTCATGTGGAAAATCTCTCTGCTGTCTCTGAATACTCAGAGGTGGGCTGATGCTCGGAAAAAGACAACTTTATTAGCAGAGAGTGGAAGAATTTTTTTATTCTCTGGTTTTCAAGAAAAAGTTGTTATAGGAGGAATGAAACCTTGGAGGCTGGTGGTGCTGGTGTGTCTCTGCGTTGTGGTTTGCTTAATGAATTATTCTCCATGCAGATCTGGAAAGGTTTGTTTTTGCTAAAGGCATCGAGCGTATCTGAAAATGTGTTTGAAGCACAATGAATATTTTAGATTCACTACAGACCCAAGGCGATCACGAGTCAGCAGATTTTGCTGCCAAATGTCTTGTTTTGTGAAAAAGATGCTCAGAAGCTCATGAAGCTCCATATCATCCTGAACTGGGAGCATTTAGGGTTCACTGAGGAACACACACAGGATCCTTTGATGCTGGTGGCTAATGTTTGTGTTTAAAAGACAACTTTATCTTTGTAGTGTTCCCCTCCTCACCTGTGGGGGCGCTGCACCAAGAACCACTGAGGGAAGCAACTTCATTCTTGACAAAGCATAAAGAAAAATGGAGTGGTGTCAGATTTTAGTCCACTTTCTGCTTTTGGAGCGTTCACTTCAACCCAGGTCACGTTTTTGAACCTCATTGAGTTTTAAATCATTGAAAGTTTGATTAGCGTTCACATTCCCCAAACGAAGCGGACTTAAAGGAGGCTGAACTGGTCTGGTGGGGATTTAATCTGCTGTGTGAGCTTCACTGCATCAGCTGGGATGTATTTAATATTTACCTTTGACATAAATATCTGGTTATGCAACTCTTCATCAGTTGCTCTTAACCTTATCTTCAGTTCTTATTTAAAAAAGCATTCATAAACATTTTGGTTCCCCGCAGAATTGTGCTGCGTTTGCAGAAAAGCCCCTCTGACGTGACAGGAGGTTTATTATGAAGACGTTTTATGCAGGAATTCACCATCTGGCCTTTTGTCTCACAGTAACTGTGACCACAGACTGTTTGAGTATTCAGGGACAGAGTGCTGCTCTCTCAAGTTAAAGCCTGATCTGCTGTTTGCTGTGTGAGCAGCCAGTCAACCTGCTGGCCTGCAGGAGCCATTAAAACAGAGCAGAGGATCTGATTCAGTGTGTAAACTGAAGTCAGCTGCAGTCACATCATACCACTCTGCTGTGACTAACAGCTCATGTGACAGAAACTACTTTATGATGTAGAGTTTGCATAATGTGAGTAGATGTAATATTTAGTGGTGGAACTCAATTAAACCTTTAATAGAGTTAATTGGAGTGTCTGTTATTAATTAGTTGCAATTAACTGGATTTTAATTAGAAACTATATGTCAGCAGCAGCTTCAATATAAAAAGACCCTTTTAATGCTAAATTATTCAGTAAATAATTTAGCATAATAATGATAATAATGAGTGCAACAACAAACATATTATTGTTTAAATCATCACATTGGAGTAAAGTTCATCTTTCCAGAGTTTCAGGAAGTTCTGATCGTTCATGGAGCTTCTGTAGAAATGTGGACGCTAACATTAGCGTTAGCTGCTAGTGTTTAGCTTTGAGATGCTATATTAGGCTTGAATAGCTCACTGGTAGGCTAACTCTTTTTAGCACAACAATAATCTTCTCCAGCGTCCAATTAGATCGTTTTGAAGCAGAAATGAACCCAGTGGACCGACAGAAGCAACTTTGTCGTCCGTCATTGTTTCTCATGCGTCAGATTTGCAGGCGTGCCAGAAATATTCTGGCTGGAACAGAATATTTTACATATAAAATGTAAAATGTTGATTTTGCATTTTATATGTAAAAATAAAATGCAATTTATTGTGTTAAAGTTTTTAGTGAGTTAAATTCTATGTAAGTAACTAGGTGAAAATAAAACCGTAAAGTTCTGGCCCTGTTATTTAAAAGTCCTTTTTTCTGATGAAATTTTCAATCACTGAATCAGCAAAGATTTTTTTTTTAAAGTGCAAAAATAATTTTCTAACATGTTCACACAACACAACTAATACAGATGCAAAATAGAAACAAACTTTACTTCTGCACCAGTTGTGCTTTAATACACCACCGTGCATGCATCTGTACACGCATACACACACACACACACACACACACACGCAGACACACACACACACACACGCCTCCATTTGATCCAGTCAGCAGTGCTTCTTTTGCCTAGAGCTCTTTAAATTTACTGGAGCCTGAAACTGGAGCGTTTACAGTGTTTTCATTTGTTTCAGGGGTTTTCGGGACGGACTGAACGGGTTCTGGACCCGTCAGGTTCCAGGACTCTACGCTCCCTCAGATTGTGCTTGAATGTTTAGTCTGAGCCAACATGACTTATGGATGGGGTGAAAGGTCAGGGTGGGCATTAATGTTGCGTGTTATGTTCTGCTGTCTATGCCTCTTTGTGGATCTAATAGCAGGTTGGACCCAGGACAGCAGAATTAATCTCCTTAAAGACCGACGACCCCTGGCGTTCACAAACACTTGGAGATAAAAGCTTCTCTCACAAACAAACATGCATTCAGACATTCAGCAGGACGTATCTTGGGTTTGTTTGGTTGGGGAGAGATGAAATGAAATAAATTATTGTTTATGAGCAGAACCAGTTCAGTTCATTTATTATGAATGAAATGAAAACAAAAAAAATAAAACAGGATCTGTAATAATCATGACCTGATTGTCTCAGGGGTTCATCGATGGGATTTTATTTTTGTGCAGTTTAAAGTCACTCTGACTGAAGTGTGTGTGTGTGTGTGTGTGTGTGTGTGTGCGTGTGTGTGTGTGTCCAGGATGTTGCATAGTGAGGAAGTGAGTTGTTGGTTTTATCATGTTGGAACTAGAGGATCATTTTTACTAGTTTTTACTCTTTTTTTCTGCACCTCCAGGCGCTGCAACCATCTTCTGATGTCTATTTATTTCTCGTTTTGTGCTGTTTGTTTCTTCATCTCTTTATGTATGTATATTTATATTGTGTGTTGTATATGTGTATATAATCTGCACTTTAACTCGAGTCAAGCACGGTCTCAATCTCGTTGTAATCTGTTGATGACAATGACAAATAAATCTGATCTTATCTTAATTTGTCCTCCTGAAAGACACACAGCAGTCACCCGGCGCTCACTTCTGAGGGAAAACACATTTCATTTCCTCCTGTCATCATCATCATTTCTATTTAATTTGTGACTTTGTTCATTGTTAGATTATTATTATTATTGTCTATTGTTGAGTTTCTTATTAATATCTTGTATTTTCTTCCCTGTGCCTTTAGTTTTTTCCTTTCTGTTTATAGATCTTTAGTCTCCTCTCTGTTTCCTCCTCCAGCTGTTCTGCATCCCTCTGATTAGACTCTCCTCTCTCCTCCTCGGCTTTTAGCTCCTGGGTTTCCACGGTTTCCTTCTGGTTTTTAGGTTTCTTCCACCCCAGTTTCCTGTCCCGTTCTCCCAGTGTAGAAGATTACTGCAGTGTAACTCAAATGTCTGAAAAACGTTTTTGTTGTGGCAAAACACAGTGAAGTTCTGTTTGTGCACCATTTAAAACTGGGTCAGACTGAAAAGGGAAGAAATAAATGAATGAAAAAGTAACAGCTGGATTTCTGGGACCACTAGCAGCTAAATGTAGCTACCTGCTGTTTGCTGCTGCAGGCAGCTTAAAGGGCACTGAGGTGCAGTTTGAATGTTTACTGGTCTCGTGTTTCTGTGACAGATCGTTCACTTTCTGTATTTTCATCTGAAGCTTTTCAGTCCAATTTTTATGTTATTGTGAAAAAATAACACACGTCTGTTTGCCAGCCACTTTCAATAAGCTAATAATCAGAACAAATTATCACAATTCATCTAAAACTAAAAGGAAACATTCAAAAGACTTTTGTTACCATGTCAACACTGCAAAATCTACCAAATACTTTTAATTTCTAGTTCAAATATCAGTTTAAAAAGACAAAACTAACTTAAAAGTAACTTTTTAGCAAGATGTAGGAGTTTGCTTTAAGTCTCAAATATTATTTAAAAAGTTTTTGATCTTTTACATCATCCTGGCAGCTGGATCCACTCTGATAACCTGCTGATGGTAATCAGGTCATTTTACTCATAAATAAATTAGTTTTCTTTTTCTTCCATTTACAAATCAATACAGAAAACAAAAAAAAAAACTAAATGAAATAAAAACTTCAGCATTTCAGATTTCTATGCATAATTTCCAGTTCTTCTAAATGCTAATGATCAGGTTAATATGCTTTATCTGGACCTGTGCGTGTGTGTGTGTGTGTGTGTGTGTGTGTGTGTGTGTGTGTGTGTGTGTGTGTCCTGCCCTTTACCTCTGGGTATTAATGTTGGGCTCACTAATCAATTCTTTATAGTGAAGTGGTTTATGCAGACTATTTCAGACTATTTTGGTCTCTTGCTGCATTAGAAATGCGCCAGGAGCTGCAGCATTTCATGTGAAGCTGCAGCATTTCATGTGAAGCCGCAGCATTTCATGTGAAGCTCGTTGCTGCAGCCTGCTGAGATGCTGCAGTGAAGCATCGGAGCCAAACTGCAAAGACTCTCCTGGGAACCAATCGTTACTACATCGGCACCGAGTTTCAATCAAATATCAAAGATCAGAGCTGCACATTGATTTTCATAAACGTTGATGTTTTTTAATTAATTACAAACTAACATCCAGTTTCACGGCAGATCAGTGAATGAGCCTCACAACAGACAGAAATCGGTTTATCAATCTTCTTCCTTCCTCGTCTTTAAATACGATGTAAGAACCTGCTGACTCTGTGATAACATTTTAAATCAAAAATTACGTCCTTCATGTTATTTATGAAGAATAAAGCCACTTTTTTCTTCCACTCAACTTCCCTTTAACATGCTTGGTAACACTGTGAACAAACAGCTAATGTAGCGACGACTAGTTGATGTTTAATCGACCGAGTTTCACCTGGTGGAGTTGAAAATATTAATCTTTCCTTCATCTACGTTCCCTTCAGCGTCTATGTTAGAAATAAAATAAGAAAAATGCTTGAAAAGTTTGATCAAAACGATAAACAGGCAGATAATGGAGTTAGAAAGGTAATTTACAAAATAGTGAGCTCCATTATTTCATCTACAATGTTTTTGAAACATTGAATTAATGTAATTTTGACATGAATGAAAACCAGCCAGACTGCTGCTCTACTGACAATATTTAATAGAGACAACAGAAGTTCAGAGACAACTTGAGAGTTTATAGTGACCACTTATGATTTTAATACAGACTGTTTCACTAAATCATCCGTTTCTTTGCCTCGGTGCGTCTCCCTTGGTTACCATGCCAATTAGAACTTGAACCGTGAATATGAATAGTTTACTCTGAAAAATGGGGCACATTAGCATAAATCTGCTTCAGTTTTGTGCGGTTTTATCCTCCTCCTGCCTCCATGCCCTCTGGCTCTCACTTCTTACCTGAGCACCGCCGGTTCTCCGTGTCTGCCACCCGGCTCTTTTCTGGTGGGGATGATTTATATTCTTTCCGTCTGAACTTCAGAACCGGATTTTTCCAGCAGCTGTCACTTCCGCCTGTCAGGAGCCGCGGTGGGCACCAGGCTGTTTATTTTGCTGTTGTTTATCTGAAGGTTAAAGAGAAAAGGAGGAAAGTCGGCTGAGCAATTCAGCACTTTAGAATCAAAATCAATCAGAAAGCTCTAAGCAGCGGTAAAGAACATTTTAAAATGTTGTTATTGTGGATTTTACATCAGATTACCATCCAATCACTGCGGATCCAGCAGATTCATGATCTACCCATTTAAAGCAACAATTCAGTAAAATCTAAGAAGCTAAACATTTCAAACGACAGAAGATGTGCAGCTCTGTGTTGTTTCTGCAGAAACATTTAGTCTGTTTATCCTGTTGCTTCTTTACTTTTCATCTCAAATGTTGTGTTTTATTAAAACTGTGATTTAATGTTACACAGTAAACATCTAGTGACGCAGGAGAAATCGAAAGGTTAAAGAGATTATTTCATTTGACATTTAAATAGAAAACTGAACTCTTTCTGTCTTTAAAACATTTTTGACTAAAGTCACTACAAACTTTGATAAGTTGGATGATTCTGGTCTCATAAAGCTGTTACAGATTCACCTGAAAGCGTCTCTGTATGGACGGGTCAAAGGTTAAAAGATGACGACAGGCCCAAGGTGAATGTGGGTCGGGTTTGGGTTCCCCTGAGGAGACTGAATCAAATCCAGCTGCCAGCAGCTGGTTGCATATCGACGTCCCTCATTTATCTGAGGTCAAATAAAAGAGCTTCCTTCAACATCGCATGAAGAGTGGCAGAAAGAACAAAAACACACAAGCATTAAAACCAAACAGAAAAAGAAATTAAATCAAAAAGTGGAAAAAATGAACTAAACTCAACAGTCAAAAAGAAAATATTCTTATTTAATTAACAGGTATTGGCATAATTTATATTTTTGTTCTTGCTGATATTTGTGGCTTAATGTTTATTGTCCTGTTTCTGCTTTTGTCCTCTCCAGTTATTAATCACCATCTCATTTTATAATTGTGACAAAACAGACAGAAAGTAATCCGCTACAAAAATGGTGAAATCAACGAAAGTCTTTTCATTCTGCGGGAGAATTTATGGTTCATTATCAACTCGTAAACATCAGATTAACATGTTTCCTTCAGACTCAAACCTACAATATTTGGAGAGAGTTTTAACTTGCTTCATAATGATGCTTCTGTTTGGTGGCGGTCCTGCCTGTGTGGGCTGGACGCGCCGCTGTGCCGGGCTGCATATCGGCGCGTGGGCGCGCTTGTCGGGGAGAATAAAAATCTTCCTCCAGCCTCAGGTGCGTTGGAAGCAGATTTTCAGGAGATTTAGAGATAAATCATCTGAATCTTTGCTGACATCCAGCCGCCCCAAAGCACCAATCAGCTGTGGCCTCAGACAAATGCAAACAGGCAGTGAGACGGTCACTACGAGGACTTCAGCCACAAACACTGACGCTTTACTCTGTTTGTGCTTCGCAGATATCTGGGCTACTGAGAGGGAAGGAAGGCCTAATTACTGCAGAACCAGCGGGTCAGGAGCGGGTCGGGTATCCTTCTCACAGTCATGTTATTGTTTATCATGTTTGAATTATTAGTTTTGGTTGCTGATAATAATGTGGCCTCAGAATCAGAAGAGACATTGTTGAAGCGAAGAGCTGAAGACTGGAGGGTGAAACTTCAGAACTGAAAACATTTGCAATGATTTGAGGGAAGAGGACACCAAAACGTTCATGCTAACGCTAAAAGCTTTAGCTAAAAGGCCTTAGCATGAATACTCAGACATACTGTGTGCAACTGTGAGTCACGCGGACTCCATGCACTCCAGACATCCTTAGGAAGAGCTAGCTGCAGCTCATGAGAGCAGGATCACTGAGGTTCAGTTAAAGCTAAAACCAGACTGATGTGGAGAAAAGTGAGACTTGCATAACTACTGCACGGTTCTCCAACACTATGTCAGGGGTCATGTTGGGAGGAAGTTGTTTTTGTCTAAACTGGTAATTTACCAAACACAAAGGCCTCACTATAGAGTGCTTTTAAATTCCTGCCATAGGGCCAGTTTGCTAGGTCTCCAAATGCCTGCTTCTCATGATTGAGACCACAAATTGCTGCCCTGTTAGTGAACACAGTTTATGGTTGGTCTTGGGGTTAGTTCTGTCTTCAGGCGTCACGTCGTCACTTCAGATTCTTCTGCTTGAAGGTTCAGCTGCTCTGTTTCTCTTTTAGACATGGAAACAAAAATGGCTGCCTGGAGCTACAAGCTGGAGCAAAAATAAGAAGGAAACGATGGAAGAGGAAAACATATTCCACATATTGTGGAAGTTAATTTCATGGAATAATGTGATAAATGTACTGTATGTTCTGTGATGTTTTTACGGTGCACAAAGCACCTGAGGTCTTTCAGACGGATCTGAGCATCATACAGCGTCTGCAGCAGCATCATACAGCGTCTGCAGCAGCATCATACAGCGTCTGCAGCAGCATCATACAGCGTCTGCAGCAGCATCATACAGCGTCTGCAGCAGCAGCGTCTGCAGCAGCATCATACAGCGTCTGCAGCAGCAGCGTCTGCAGCAGCATCATACAGCGTCTGCAGCAGCAGCAGCGTCTGCAGCAGCAGCGTCTGCAGCAGCAGCGTCTGCAGCACATGGCTGTGCTGAGCGAACATTTGCAGGAACCCTGAGGAGAGTCCAGACTTTTTCATCGGCACTTGCTTCTCTTAATCAGTTGAGTTGAAAAGATTTTGAAATTATTACTTATGCTCTTAGTTTTTTACATTAAAAATGGCTGTCAACACTTCTTAAAGCCACGGTACATCAGTGACCAAACATAAATAAAAAGCTGAGAAATTGATGTTGAGTCCTGAAAGTTATAAGATTCACTGCAGTGATGCTATCAGCTCTGATTTATGGAAACAAGGTGAGTAACCGTGACAACCAGCGTCTCTTTTCTCTTGTACGATCATTGTTTGTACTTTTCTCATCCTGATTTCTTCAAAGATTTATTTTATTTTATTGTCACACTAAGAAGTTGTATTGTAAAAGGGAAATTTAACAAAAATAATTTCACTGACAGTGAAGCCAGTTGAAAACGTAGATATAAATGATTAACATGACAAAGTGCCAGAGGAATATAGAATCTAAATGTTAGATGTTTACCGCCCGTCTATCTTCAGCTGAAACACGATCCAGATCCACAACGGCTGCCAGTCTGCAGGAGAAAAATGAAAGATTAATAAAGAAAACTGTCCAGACAAACTCGTCTTACCTGCACAATAAAAACTCAGGATGGGAGTCGACAGGCTTTGCTAATAGAAACCAGTTTAACGTGACTGCTGCTGCGACTGGACCAGCTGAGTGATGGATACAGCTGTCTGACTCAATGACTCCCATGTCTGGGTGTGTGTGTGCGTGTGTGTGTGTGTGTGTGTGTGTGTTCCTCCTCAGAGTGTGTGGTTGTGCCAGGCTGAAGATGAAGGATACATTTCCATGTGAATGGTGTCTGCCTGCGTGTGTGTGTGTGCGTGTGTGTTTGTCTGTCCTGTGTGACTCCATGGTGGAGTGAGGTGATAAATGTGTGTGTGTGTGTGTGTGTGAGATGGATGTGTGTGACAGACGTCTGCTGGTGACGGATGCAGGAGGCGGACAGAAATTTGCCGACTCACCTCAGGAAACCTGCTGACTCGTCTCCATCAGGATCCCAGGAGGAAAACTGAGTAAAAATCCAGTCAAAGTTTTAATGATGCTCCTTGAGAACCGGGTCAGAGTCCTATGAACAGTAATCAGATCAAATCCAGAAAAATGAGAAATGAAAAAGGCTTTTTGTATCTTGTCATTGAAATTAAATTTTTTGGGATTTTTTTCAAATAAAAACTTTCTAGGATTACACCAAGTTCATCTAAAATAAGTTTTCATCATGAAAGAAGATTTTAAAGGAAACAATTTATTGTGATCAGACCAGGAATGATCAGGATTTGGTATTTTACTGAACAATTATTTCCAGTTTTTGTTTTTTGACTCTAGATGCTGCAGCAGCAAAAGAGGTGGATCAGCAGAGCTTCTGATCAGCAACTGATGAAAAGTTATTGGGAAAATTTTATCCCAATATTGTTAAGAATAAGTAGAAGAAAACGCTCCAAACCAGATTTAGTGAAATAAATAATGAATTGAACAACATGAAGACCAGGATAAACCTGTTAACTCAGCAAAAACTAAGAAGCAGAAATTTTATATTTACAGGTTTTAATCTCTTTCTATTATTTTTCAAAGGGCATTGACGCTGATTTATTTTTATAACTGATAAATAATTCAGCATTTGGATGTGAACCTAAAGCAAAGCAGGAGGAGGTGACCAGATGTTGTGGATTTGATGAAAAAATGTTTGTGGACTTGTAAAAACGGACATTTCTAATGTCGTCTTGTCCAGTTATGCTGAGACTCCAACATCTCAGAGTTCAGCCATGAATGAAGACGTCAGCCACAGCGTTCCTCAGAGCGGCTCTCTCTGCTGCAGCTCTCTCTGCTGCAGCTCTCTTTGCTGCAGCTCTCTCTGCTGCAGCTCCCTTTGCTGCAGCTCTCTCTGCTGCAGCTCTCTTTGCTGCAGCTCTCTCTGCTGCAGCTCTCTCTTTGCTGCAGCTCTTTTTGCTGCAGCTCTCTCTGCTGCAGCTCTCTTTGCTGCAGCTCTCTCTGCTGCAGCTCCCTTTGCTGCAGTTCTCTCTGCTGCAGCTCCCTTTGCTGCAGCTCTCTCTGCTGCAGCTCTCTCTTTGCTGCAGCTCTCTCTTTGCTGCAGCTCTTTTTGCTGCAGCTCTCTCTTTGCTGCAGCTCTCTCTTTGCTGCAGCTCTTTTTGCTGCAGCTCTCTCTGCTGCAGCTCTCTTTGCTGCAGCTCTCTCTGCTGCAGCTCCCTTTGCTGCAGTTCTCTCTGCTGCAGCTCCCTTTGCTGCAGCTCTCTCTGCTGCAGCTCTCTCTTTGCTGCAGCTCTCTCTGCTGCAGCTCTCTCTTTGCTGCAGCTCTTTTTGCTGCAGCTCTCTCTGCTGCAGCTCTCTTTGCTGCAGATCTCTCTGCTGCAGTTCTCTCTCTGCTGCAGCTCTCTCTGCTGCAGCTCTCTCTCTTTGCTGCAGCTCTCTCTCTGCTGCAGCTCTCTCTCTTTGCTGCAGCTCTCTCTCTGCTGCAGCTCTCTCTCTTTGCTGCAGCTCTCTCTGCTGCAGCTCTCTCTCTGCTGCAGCTCTCTTTGCTGCAGCTCTCTTTGCTGCAGCTCTCTCTCTGCTGCAGCTCTCTCTGCTGCAGCTCTACTCTCTGCTGCAGCTCTCTCTCTTTGCTGCAGCTCTCTCTCTGCTGCAGCTCTCTCTGCTGCAGCAGCCCGTCTGTCCAAGGTGAATGGCAGCACTTAGAAGAGTCATAGAGAGGTTTTCACTTTCACTGCAGTTTGTCTGAATTCCTTTTTCACGTTTTTCTTTCTTTATTTTTCAGTTTTTTGTCACTTTGTTCCCAAACAGGGTCTCTCCTCCTCCTGATCCGTTCTCATGTCCTGCTCCTTGTCGCTGGTTGATTACTGTCTTCTCTCGGGCGTCAGACCCAGATCCGCCGGAGGGTTTCAGGAAAGCTGTTGACAGAGGAAGGTCGCTCTGCTCAGTGATTGGGGAAGTCATGGACACTTCACGCTGCAGCAGTCAGAGAATCGGAGCGAATCGATGAAAACTCCCACACCGCTGCAGGATGCTCTAATCAGGCTCAGGCTGATTGATTCCTCTCATCCTCCTGTTTTCCTCTTCCAGACTTTCTGTTTACTGTTTTGTTTCTCTGACTGGCTGCCTGCTCTGTTTTCTCCCACAGCTTTTCTTTTTTAAACATTTTCTCTGCCAACCTCTGCCTGTCACTTCCTCTCCCAGATGCCTCTTTGCTTTTTCATCACATCCTGTCTCCACCCAGATCCTTAGTGCTTGTGTTCATCTGCTGCCTGGAATAATAATAGATAAAATAGATAGGTAAAAATCCTCTGTTCAGAATCCTAAATGCTCCAGGATCAGATCTGTTGGTGGTGAAACGGCTTCAGAGAACAGATTGTAGAACTAAATAAACTAGATTATAGAAACATTTATTCATTGACTTGTGTAGCTTTAATCTGCTCAGCGCGCCGCTCTGACGCGCTCTGCATCGCTGCATGTGGTGGAAAATAAAAGTGAATGAAATGAGTGATGGCAGCGTCCAGATTCTGACACCAAGCATCTCTCACATCAGGAAGGCAGACAGGATTCCAGGTTGGAGGAAACCTGTGGGTCAGTTAGCACTGGATGAAAAATGTTTGTAGAAAACTTGAATCAGCAAAAAACATCATTTCAGAACCAAACTCTTTGTTTTTGGGTGCAGTGGGCAGAGTGGGGTGTACTTATTTTCCTTTGACAGTTTAACGAAGCCGGTCGGTTTCTGATTGCTAATCCCCGTCCGCTCTCCTCCTGCCGCCCGTTTGTCTGCATTTGTTTTTCTGCAGCAAAGAAAAGAAAAGTTTTCATTCCTGTCAGTCCGATCCATGACTCAGCAGGTTTCAGAAGAATCATAGCAACAACAACTCTCAGTTGATTTCAGTCTCTGTTATGGAGGAATTTAGAACGTCACCTCATCACCGTTTCTTAATCCCAACGCTGGCAATGTGGGCCGGAACCGAGTTCAGTGCAAAGTGTCAAAAATGGCTGCTTGGGTCGTAGAAAAGTTTCTACGATGGGAGAAAGTTTCATCCAGACATAATTTTTAAATACATTTTTAACATTTTCTTTCATCTGAAGGCAGAATTTGGCCCAGTGAGGACAGAGTTGCTTTGCTCTTCTCTCTTGCTGGTTCTGTTGTCTCAGGAAGAGTTTAACAGCAGGATGTAGTCCATGTTCTGGATCCATCTGAGTTCCTAAAGTTCTCCAGCTGAAGTTCAGACATCATGAAACTCCATCAAACTCTGGAATGGATTTTATTCCACAATCCATTTAAAGTTCAAGTTACTCACCTTCTGTCATCTTTTCTACACTTTTTCCCTCCACTTAACTTCCCATTGACATGGTTGGAGCCCTCTGTAGTCAACCAGCTGGCTCTAAATGAATGTTTTCTTGTCTCATGGGTTCTGATGGTTCTGTAACCTGATCACCCAGACCCAACGCGCCACTGACACACAAGGACTAAAACATCTAACAATCCTGTCAGGGTTTCACTCAACATCACCTGCAGTTACTCAAACTGTTGCTGTTTCGTTTTGAGCAAAAGTTCTCTGTTGTCTTCTAAGGTTTTTACACACACACACACACCCACACACACACACACACAAACACACGCACACACCTGTCAGCTTGTCCCTCATCCTGGCAGTCAGTCAGGCAGCCATGTTGGATCTCTGGTGGCTGAGATGCTGGTTGTTCGTCTGGCTGGAGCATCGAGGAATAAACGTGAAGCTTCCTGACTTTCGTAGCTTCTCCTTCAGGCTGCAGCTCTTCCTGGTGGATCACAAATCATTTTTCATTCTCTGGAAAAAAATCTTTCTCTAACTCCACTGCAATTAGTCCTGGAGATAAAAGTCTTGCAGCAATGTGACATTTTGTTTTCGTGGTCAAATGATCTGATCCGGCTGATTTCAGTGGCAGGATGTTTAAAGTTTAAAGTCTCTGGTCTGACTCAGTCATCCGTTCCGCGTTTTGTCTCAGCAGCCTTCAGAAAGAAAACGATTTGATGTCCTGAGACAAAATCCACCGTGAGGAGGTTTTATTGTGACTGTTAGCTTGCAGTCATTTAGTCTGATTGTTGTCTGTTGTGCAGCATGCAGAGTTTAACTGAAGCCCAGAGATCTGCTGCTTCTCCTGGTTTCTACATTTAACCTGAGGATAAACCACACCTCCACTGGATGGAGGTGTGGTAATAATTAATTCTTTAATCACTGAGGTATTATTCATTCACAATATGCTGTGAACAATGTGGCTTATGAATCAACAACTGATTCCCTCCATCAACCATCATCCAAATGTTTTAATGTCGGTGTGTTTAGCTCGTTAACAGGTCACTCTGTGCAGAAAAACACAGAAGAAATGGAAAAGAACAACTGCTCCCCTCGGCTCCCAGAGGCTTTCGGCCATGTTGGATCTCTTTCTGATGAACCTGGCAGAAGGAAAAAGCAGCAAAGCAAACATTTGTTCAAACAGATTTATCTGGGTTACGTTGTGTCGAGTGCAGCGGTGTGACGGTGTCGCTCTTTAAAAGCTCTGCTCAGCGGCTGATCAATTATTTATCTTCTGTTCTCATTCCTCTCTCTCTTTTCCACCTTATTTTGTGACTTCCTCCCAGCTCCTTCATGTCTGGAACGAGCCTCTCCTGACTGACAGAAGTGATGCTGTTTGCTTCTCCTTTCACTGACCTTCAACTTCCAGGAACGCATGCTCAGATGTCGCAGTCAGTGCTCAGCCAGACTGCTAATGGTTCCTCCCTCTGCTCTCCGTCAGCGGGGAATCACAGTCCTGACACCAGGAAGACAAACCAAACAGCAACGTTTTCATTCATTAAGACTCTATTTATTTACTCACAGATTTATTTTATTTTGAGTCATGGGGTTGTTTTTTTTTAGTTGCATTTTAATGGTGAATTCTACAAGAAACAAAAGCAATGAATTTATTCATGTTGATTATTTTCTTTAATATTATTGAATCTTCAGTCAAGGTTTTTGCAGGGTCTGTAATTAATTCATTGTATTTTAATGAAACTGTACATTAATAAAATAAACATTTTCAATCTAAAACTCTTCTTGCTGAGTTTTAGAATTTTTCTTTAGGATGAATAATTCAGTGAGGCTGCAGGATCTGAACAGTAAAGATATTTATTGTTTGTAATCTGGTATCCAGATTATTCAACCATCAGATTAGTGCAAGGAGCTTTAAGTGTTTCAGGAGTGTCCCAGTCAAAGTCTGGTTGGGAGATAAAGTTGAGGAAGTTTGACCTTAAACTGGCTCCAGAATAGATTCAATCAACATTTGTATCTATTGAATTAAGAATATTTTCATATTTTTTGCTGATCTGAAACGTTTTGTTCCAAAAATCAGAAGTTGGATGAAAGAAGACTGGATCTGTTCATCTTCTACTCCATCCCTCCATTCCTGTCCTCTTTATTCTTTCTGTTTTCTGTTGTTGTGATGCATCAATAATATTAAACTCACAGGAGTTCAAATCCAACACTCGCCAGTGATGCAGATATCAGCAGACTTTAGCTAAAGCCTCAGTAAGAGGAATTATTTTTTCTGCTCTCTCAACTTCTTTAAGTCTTTTATGAACGCCTGCTTTTGATTCCCTCTCTGCTGCATCCCTCCGCCTCTCCCTCGTTCCTCCGTCTCTCTCTTTAACGGTAGTTTTATCCCTCACTTAGCCGTTTGAGTCGCTAAGCCTAAGCCTCTCCCTCCGAGCCGCATGAAAGACAGCGAGAGACAGAGGGCGATTCACACCACAGCTCTGGTTCTGGTTCTGGTTCTGGTTCTGGTTCTGGTTCCGGTTCTGGTTCTGGTTCTGGTTCCTGTTCTGGTTCTGATTCTGGTTCTGGTTCTGATTCTGGTTCTGGTTCTTATTCTGGTTCTGGTTCCGGTTCTGGTTCTGGTTCTGGTTCTGGCTCTGGTTCTGGCTCCGGTTCTGGTTCTGGTTCCGGTTCTGGTTCCGGTTCCGGTTCTGGTTCCGGTTCTGGTTCCGGTGGGATAGGATGAGAAAACCAACGTCTCTGATTCTCATCAAACATTCAACCATAAATAAACATGAAGAGCTGAAATGATGGTTCAGAAATGACAGCAATGTAAAAATATAATCCACATTTTAAGGGTCGATAAACTTCATAACATTCATAAATTGCTGCCTTTTTGTTCCTGATCATAGAAACATGAAGGCATTCACTGCACACTTTTTAATAAAGCAAATTATTAATCTTATAAATAAAACATTCAGTTAATTGAAAAGACTTAAAAAACATCAAATATAAATATGAATAATTAATCCTATTAAAGAATTGTAAACACATTTTGTATGCTGCCATTAATTAGTTTTAAAATCAGCAGAATCTCTTCTTAACGTTCTTATGAATATAAAAAAGTCTGAAATGTGTCAGGAGATAAAGATAACCAGTTATTGTTAGAATAACTGGAGGTGTGTTCAGGTGTGACTCTCTGATTGGTTGACCAGACATACCAAACTGAAAGAGGTAAATGCAATGCATTGTGGGATTAATAGTTCCTCCTTCACAGCTGGAGGCTCAACTTATTAAATATTGAAGGATTTTAGGAGCAGGAACACAAGTGGTGGGCATTGAGATTCATTTGCTGGATTTTGGTTTTTCTTAGTCAAATAAACTGAAGTCTTCATGTTTGATAGAGAAGAAGGAATTAAAATGGCTTCCAGCGCAACTCTACTTCACACAGCGGCTGTCTGGAGAGTCAGAGCCGGAGTGTTTCTGTGAGTGTGTGGCTCTTTAAGACACGGATCCACTGCTGTCTGCATAATTCATCCGGCAGACAGCAGTGAGGCCTGCCACACACCCAGTGTGTGTTTAACATAATAATATCTTAAGTTTTAATGAGTCTGATGTCACAACCTTTTCAGCTCTGTTTCCATCAGCTGCCACTTCAGCGCTTCGAATCCTTGACCTCTGACCTTCTCTCCAACATGGTCATTACTGCCACACGTTTAAACAATTCAGTTGTTCCATCGGGAATTTACAGAAACATTCAGTCGACAGCAAAAACCATCTGCTGTCACTGACACACTCTGGATTCCCTCTCAATGCTAATTATGCTAATGCAGCTCAATGCTAACCATGCTAATGCACCTCAATGCTAATGCAGCTCAATGATAACCATGCTAATTCACCTCAATGCTAATACACCTCAATGCTAATGCACCTCAATGCTAATACACCTAAATGCTAATGCACCTCAACGCTAACCATGCTAATGGACCTCAATGCCACCCATGCTAATGCAGCTCAACGCTAATGCAGCTCACCATGCTAATTTTGCTTGGCACTGATTGGCTGAACCCCCAGCAGAAGGAACATTGAATGTCAGTACCGTATTTTCTGGACTATAAGCCGCAACCTTTTTCCTAGCTTTGAACCATGTGGCTTGTAGCCCTGTGTGGCTTTTCTGTGAATTTTTCTTCAACCACCAGGGGGCTCTTAAGCAGGAAGTGAATCATTGAAAGTCAAAATTGGAATTCAAAGAAGAAAGTGCTAATTTCCATTTAGAACAAGCACATGCTAGCAGCAGGCACGACGGAGAAATTTCTTCACACTTATATGATGCAGCTTTTAAGTTGAGGGCTATCGATCCGGCAGTACAGGAAGGAAATAGAGCCGCTGCACGTAAACTCGACGTGAACAAAACCATGGTTGCAGACGGAGAGCTGCGCCTTAATGAATCTAGCAGACTTATTAGAACGCTGCAGAAAACCGAGAGTGGCGGAGATACCAGCGGCTTGCAGCCCGATGCGGCTCCTATATGTAAGTTTCCAGTTTTTTTCAAAAGATTGTAGGTGCGGCTTATAGTGTGGTGCGCGCTATAGTCCAGAAAATACGGTAAATCGTTTCCACTGCGCGTCATAAAGCATGTTTGGTGTTTAACCTGTTAAAATAAGCAGCTATAAGGATTTTTAGAGGCAGTTTTAAAAATTCATGTCTGCTTTGTGGTTCCCAACTTCCATGAAAATCAGGGGTCAGAGGTCACATGAGGTTTGCTGTTTAACTGTTTTTCTTTAAATACACCAGAGCTTTTTAAGGACTTTATTAAGGAAAATATATTTTATTATATTGTGTGTTAATTTGTTTAGAGTTTGTTATTCTACAGAAACATTCTCAGTTTGTTTCAGGTTTTTTAACAGCTTATTAACCACAGAGACTCATGAACCGTCTCACCTGCTTCCTGTTTTCTCTTTTAGGAAACATTCAGACCTTTTCCTTTCTTCTGTTTGCTCAGTTTCCTTGGCCGTCTCAGTTTTTAAATCTTTATGCCTCTGGTAGAGTTTTTATTTTGTGGTGTTAAAGTTGTTTTTCCAGTTTCTTTGTTCTGCATTAGAGACCTTCACTTTCACCAGGTCTGGTCAGATTTCAATAAGAATGATTCTCATAGAAACTCTCAGCTTTGGCAAAGAGAATAAAACATATTCTCTGTAAAGTTTTTCCCTCCCAGTTTTCTATTTAACTGTGAGGTTCTGAAAGTGAGTCACTTGTTTGCTCTGGGATGAGCTGACCTGGGCAGTTTCTACATCATTAAATATGAAACTGCTGTTAAAAATTAAATAACACATTTTATCTGCAGAGGTTAAAAAAAAACAAAACCTGAGTATTTAATAAAAACTGTTTCCTATAATTGTCCAGTGTTTAACCGTCACAGAGCCTCCAGTCCAGAATTTTAACATGGTTTTGTATCACTGATGGTTTTGATTTCAGACGTTCTGCAGGTGATGCTGCAGCTGATGCTGCAGCTGATGCTGCAGGTGATGCTGCAGCTGATGCTGCAGGTGATGCTGCAGATGATGCTGTAGGTGGCGCCTGGCTGAGAGAGCTGCAGGCTGCAGGCGCAATTGAACCAACCCAACCAGCTGCTCTGGGGAGGAAACTCGACTTTGACAGGATTTTTATTCTGGGATTCCAAGACACGATACATTCTCTAATTAAGAGTTTTTATGTCATAATTTGAACTATTCAGTGTTATGGTATATGCCACCATATCATACAATTCATTGAGTCGATTGAACAGTTTGTGAGCAAAGTGCATCTTGTCTGTTGTCATTTGAGTTACTAACTGTGAGCTGCGTCTGTTTCCAGATGTTTCCGTTTTCTTTCTCCCTGTCAACATTGCTCTTCCTTCTTTCCATCTTTTGACCGACAGTTAAACAGCACAGCAGCCAGGCAGCGGGCGGATCAACCCTGAGCTTTGACTCCAGAAAAAACTCAACTAGATAACAGAAAACCTCTGCAGCCCAGGAGTCAGACCAGAAATCATCCCAGTTCTCCCAGTTAGTCAATCCAGGTTCCTTTCTGTCAATAATAACTTCTTTGTTATTTCTAGTGAAATAAACTGATATTAATTATTGTGACTGGCTGACTGACTGTTCTCACATGGTGAGGTCAGAGAGCATCTCTGCTTCAGGACCAAGTCCAGTAAAATATTCAGCACACTTACATCTTCGGTTGCCATGGTTTCCCACTTTGATCCAATGTTTCAGAGAGAATCCATGCAGTCAGACAGGTGTTGATGCGTCTCAAGTAGATTTGATTGAGAGCGTTTCCTGTGGTGCCACGCATCGTACCAAAGATTATTTTAGCAAAACTGTTAAAAGTTAAATGATAATTAATAAAAAGCTCAGATTTTGATTTCTGTCCAGTTCAGTCTGACGTTTCTCAGACATGTCTGTCATGTTGCTGCTTAGCATCAATGCTAACTCTGATCATCCTGCATGTTCAGCCGTTCTGATTGTTCCAGAGCTCTGACTCCAGATGCATTCAACTCTATCTTCACTTTTATTACTAAAAGCAGCAATGAGAAATCACTTAAAGATTATTGTACTACTGTACTATAATTAAAATAATAATAAAATCTACAGCAAATTTTAAACCGCAGCTTTAAAATCACTGAATCCTTTAGACTTCAGTGATTTATTGCTTCCTTCAGGTTTTACGTTCATTTATCTCTGGCTCTGTATCCACCAGTTGCTGCTGCTCTGTAATGTCGTCTGCTATCTGGACATCCACTAGCCTCTGGCTTGCAGCTGTGAAAAGTGTAAAGCGAAGTGCAGCTCCATGTTGGTATTTGTGGCGGTGCAGCCTGCAGGCGATGTGACTGGAAGGAGAAACGATGTGAAATCTGGAGGTTTGTCCTTCAGGCAGCTCCGTCCCCAGACTCGTCTAAACGGTTAAACTCACAGCAATCCTTCTGCCGCACTGAACAACGTCTCAACAAAAAAATTAGATTGTAGATTTTAGGGAAATTTTAATTGAGTAAAACACAAGTGGCTGTAAACCAGGACTGAATTGTTCTCATTTTCTTCCTAACAGTCGGGTCATAATGGCAGTGGTTCAATAAAGATGTGCTGCACAGCACAGAGGTCACGAGGTCAAGCCGACCTTTGGGAGTCAGTTTGTTTCAGAAACGTTGAAAATGTCAAACTGAATAACAGAAACTCTGCTTTGATTTTCCACTTCATTACTTACCAATGTTTGGATGAAGTTTTAGAAAGGAAGGTGTGACAGCAGCAGCAGGTTTGGAGCCTCAGTTGTTCCTCTGATACAGATTATACACAGATTATACACAGATTATACACAGATTATATCCAGATTATATCGATGGGTTGGTCCAAATGCTTTTCCACTTGGACCCGCTTCCTTCGAGGATGTCTCCAGCTGGCACTCACTGAGCATCTGTATAATAATAATAATAATAATAATAATAATAATGATAATAATAATAATAATAATAATAATAATAATAATAATAATAATAATAATAATAATAATAATAATAATAATAATAATAATAATAATAATAATAATGGAGGAAGAGGGTTGCGGTCTAAGAGAGAAATTCAAATGATTGACTTTGAGTCCTTCCATAATGTTATTTAAACTGGCCTTATTTATCTCTGACAGAACAACTGAAGTTGGTTTTAATAAACGGTTTTATTCGGTTTTCACTGTGAAGGCGAATGCAGAGCATCAGGAACCAAAAACATTTTCACCGTCTCAGCAGGACTGAGAGGAGCGATTCTCTAAAACTGTTTCTGCATGTTTTCACCTGGCAGGTGAACAAACAGCTGGAGGAGCAGAAATCAAGTGTTCAGAAAACAAAGTCGCTCAAAGAAAAAGATCAAAATAGTTTTGAAAGGAAAACCAGAAGCAGAAATATGAATTATGAACCATTGATTATCAGCAGTTGATACCTGATAGAACAAATATCTGTGCAGCAAAAGATGAAACATGCTGCAAACCCATGAGCTATGCCACCTCCAAAACACACACACACAAAATTCCAAAAAAACAGGAGTCCTCCAGGCCACCAGGGGGAGATAAAATGGAACCAGAGTCTCAGTAACGACAGGATGTCATGATTTAACATCCAGAAGACTGGAGGAAAGAAGGAACAGCTCCGCTATACTTCATGTTTATTTCAAACACAGCCTTTTACATTATTTTGAAACAGCAGATATGTACCTACTCCAGACTCCCCCTAGTGGTCAGGAGGACTGTAAACCTTCTGCAGGAAGTTTGCAGTGTTTTATTCTTGCTATTGTTTTTGCTATTTGCAGCATTTTGTCTCTGGTTTCTGTCATTTTTCATTTGTTTTGTTGATTGAAAGTTTTTGCTTCTATTTTTTGTGATCGCAGCATTTTTCTTTTTCTGTTTGTGTGTTGGAGTTTGAATAATTGTTGCATTTACAGCTCAGTTTGAGATTTGCTGTGAGTTTGCAGCTGTTCATTCCAGCCATTGTTCAGAGATTTTACAGTTTTCTGTAAGTACTGCAACAATTAGAGGATTCCTGACTGAAGCTAAGCTGCTCAACAAAGGCTAAAGCTTAGCTTACAAATCTACAGTTTGTTGTTTAAAAGTCTAATGTCTGGTTTTCCTTTGTGAGAACACATTTTAGGATTTTTTGTTTAGCAAAGGTTGTAAAGTGTTGATATCATTGAGGCAGGAACAGGAAGCTCAGAGCTGAAGGTGGATGGACCTGAAATCCTGAAAATATTTCTCCTTTAAAATTGAACTCAGAAATTATGATATTCATACTTTGTTTTCTTTCTCACCACCCTTTGCTGTTTTTCCAGCACAGCTTTTAATGCGACGGGAAACCCTCTGAGTAAAGCGCTGAATGATGTTTTAGTATCACAGCCGTTTGCTGCAGGCTGTGAGAATGTGAGGCAGGTCCACACAGAATAAAAGCTCTTTTAAATAACTTTCATGGCTGTGAGGTTCAGCCTGTGTGTGTGTGTGTGGGTGTGTGTGGGAGGACTAATGGTCTGTCATGAGAATTGTCTCCTAAATAAAGACCTGGACACAAACACACATGATAAGACACATTTCTGTGCTGGAGAATAAAACTTACTGGATCTGATGTGGAAGGTTTTTGTTTCCTCCACGGCTGCAGCGCCTCAGTCAGACGACCTGATAACGAAGATAACATCAGACCATCAGCTGCATGACCTGCTTCACATTAATACTTGTCAGACTTTAAAACGTTTCACAATCACAGGAATAACTGCGGCTTCGCTCCAAATGCTCCAGAAACAGACAAAACAGAAAACCCAGACATTTCTCACCACGTTTCAGCGTTAATACCTGGACTGTTTTCTGTTGTCATGTATGCTGAATGTAACTCTGACTCCTGCTAATGTCTTTAACAATCATTTAAAGATGTTTTGTCTTTTAATTCTTTAGAAATGTTTTTTTCACTTCCATTTTCTTTCAACCAGAGCTACAATTATAATAAACTGCAAGTTAAATATAGTAATATCTAAAATCATGAGATATGAAATTACTCTTAGAAAATACATGTATGTTATTTCCACATAGTAAACAGGCTGGGGTCAGAGGTCACACTCTGTGGTGAGCATAACAGTAAACATGGATTGGCACAAAGAAAAAGAATCAAATGTGATTAACTGGTTTTGATAGAAAGTGGAAAGTTTAATAATAATCACATGAAGTTCTCTCAATGTGATTCTTATTAAACTGATTCATATTTAAAAAAATCTGCTTTGCATTGTTTATGTCTCACTCTACGTTGTATCAAGTTTAAAACTTTTTCCTCTCATGCTTTAGTCTCAGCTGTGAGTAAAGCAGGTTGGATTTCTCTGTGCTGTAGAAATAAACCTGCTGAAGAACAAAACCTTCCATCCAATTACTTCACTTTATTTCTTCACGGTAAAGTGAAGAAAGCCTCTTCACTTTATTGCCTCTCCTCTTTGCAGAATAATGTTTAGAATATCGCTCGTATTGCTCTGCTTTTCTCAGCATAAACACGGCGCCCAAGACGCTTTTCATTCCTTCATGAAGCTTAAAGTCGGACATGTTTGCATTAACTCTGAAATATGAGATGACTTTGCACATGTGTGCACAGGATTGTGCAAATCTCCACTTAGCAGGCTGTTGCTTTATTATTCCTGACTAGAAGGAATATGTAATAAATGTGTTATTGTTTTCTGGATTGTATCTAATAAAACAAGATGGACCATAAAACAGACATCATAGCAACTTTAATCCACCGATTCAGGAGATACAATCAAATACCTGGACTTAATGTGAACAAAAGACATTTATGTTAATAAAGTTTGTAAAGCTCAACATCCACTATAAAGGATTGTTTCTTTTTATGCCTTTATGAATAAATATGAGATTTTTCTTTCTCAGCTTAGTTGAAAAAAACAAACAAAAAAAAACAGCCAAATAGAAGCGGTGATAAAAATATTTCTAAATGTTTCACAGATGCTAAACCTGGTAAACAGCCAATCTGGTCTAAAAATGAAACTTCTTCATCGTGTTTTAGGCGTTTAGCAGAAACAGAAATGAGGATCCAGTTCAGCAGATGAAGCAGATCTGACCCTGGAGCATCTTTCTAGCCCTGAGATCGGATCTTTATGTGAATTTTAAAACACAGATGAAAACAGAAAGCATAAAACGACTATGTCCGCTTCACATAAAACTTTCTCGATGTGGTTTTTGGCTTTTCTGAAAAGGAGTTAATAAATTAAAGATGGAAACAAATTCCCTCAGTGCGTTGTGACGCAGTGAACCGACTGATCCACCAGTTGGTCTGTGCCTTACCAGAGGCATGAAACTCTGAGTCGCTCTCCTTTATTCTGACATGTGTGGCTCATGCTAGTTAGCATCCTCTACTTCCTGTCGTAGCGTCGACATCTGATGACATCACGCTCCGCGTTGATTCACTCCAACCCAGTAAAAAGTAGGAAACGTCCCTGATTCACATTTTCCATTTTTTTAAATGTTTTGCGATGTTTAAAAAATTATCTGAAAATTTGCATGATGATGGGTTTGTGTTTTACAGGCACCACTACTTTCTACATCCATGAACTAGTTCAGGATGTTTTAATGTGAGTCAGTCATGATTTTAACGTTGTTACATATTAATTGTTTACGTTTTAGCACTTTTGTACTTTTACATCTTGACTGTAATTTTCTCATCTATACGTTTCTCAAAGATTGGCTCAAAACCTGGAAGATAAAATGAAACTAACATAAATGTTGCCTTTTCATTGAGCCGGCGGCTGCATCTGAACGAGGCTGTTCTCTATTCGTTCTCATCTAACTACTTGTGGCGTGTAATTATCCTGCTCTGGTGTCTCAGACTGTGTGGGTTTGTGTTATTGTGTCTACCTTAGTCTGAGCAGCAGTGCAGCAACAGCTACAGCTCTATATGCGCCTAATTTGGCATCTGGAGGCTTCATAATCAAATCTCTCAGAAATGACAACGATATGCACATTCTCCGACAAGGCTGGAGATTTGAGAGGGAAGATCACTTTAAAAATGAACAAACGGGAATCAGGCAGAAGCATTTAAAACAAAAACAGACAATAAGTGAAGGACAGACGGAGGGAGTGAGAAACAGACGGATAAAAAAGGGGAGAGAGGACAGCTGAGTGAGTGGGAGGAACAGGGGTGAGCTGAAGACGGAGAACCGGGTTCAAAATGCCAGGAGACGCGGTGAGCGGTGAATAAAAAGCTCTTTATGGACGGCTGAGCGATTTAGTGGATTATCCCTTTACAAAAGGTCAAAGCTGTTTTGGAACGTGTCCAAAACAACAACAACAAAACAAGGAAAGAGGGAAAAAACAACTTTTAAATAGCATGGCCAGTAAGCAAAAACAAGAAGAATGTCAGCAGCTTAGCAGACGGCAGAATGACGACAAGACGGAGTAAGCCGAGTGTTTATTTAAAAAGATTAGAAATCCCAGCAGAAACAGAAGAAAACAGGAAAGTGATGCAGCTCTGTAAGACATGCAGCTTATGGCAGCTTATGGATGTTTTATTAGAGGATTTACATAGTAAGTGGGTCAAAACCAGAAACTGTTGTAAAATATAAGGTCTAATAAATACAGAAAGTACATGTAAATATGTTGAGTTGGTTATAAGAATTATGACGTTCTGATCAGCAGTGCAGCAGATTTTATTTCATAATTTAATTAAGTTTCATAAGGCGTCCCGGAGCCAAACCCAAACGTCCCGCCGGACATCTGGTCCGTTCCAGGCTGCCTCCATTTCCAGGTGAAAAACAACAAGACCTATTTCTGTTTCACACGTTTCAGCAACAAGGAAACTCAAAGTGCTGCAAACGATAAAAACATAAAACAACAAACAGGACGCTGCAGTGGATCAGTAAAGGAAAGTAATGAAAAGACTGAAATTAATCTTATTATGAATCAAAGGATTTCTAGCTTTGATTTAAAGGAACTCAGTGTTTCGGCAGTTTTTCAGTTTTCTGGAAGTTGACATGGATGAGTCTGAAACATTAGTCCTCTGATCTGGAAATGTTCTGCAGCTGATGTGGCTCTGAAGGTCAGAGGTCAGAGGTCAGAGTGATCTTTAATTCCCAGTTATAGATCTAGAGTGTGTTGACTCTAGATCTATAACTCTAGACCAGTGTTTCTCAATTCCGGTCCTCATGCCCCCCCGCCCTGCATGTTTTAGGTGTTTCCCTTCTGCCACACACCTGGATTGAATATGTGGGTGATTAACAGGCTCCTGCAGCACTTGATGGTCATGCAATCATTTGAATCAGCTGCTCTGGTGTAGAGGCACATCTAAAACATGCAGAGCAGGGGGACCTGAGGACTGGAATTGAGAAGCGCTGCTCTAGACCGTTCCTCTTTCAGTCCAAAGATAATAACTTCAGTTTTGTTTCTGGAAACACTTTGGCACCTCTACTCACAGTTTCTGCATTAACAACCATTTTTATTCATCCTGGAAGTATTTAAATGTGTTTTTCTTTTTAACTGAATTTCTTAAATTGAGTCACTTTCAAGCCTTGAAATATAGAACTGATGTTAATCTTCATGCTCTTTGATAAATGTATGTAAAGTGCAGCCGTGATCGCAGGTGGATCTGTGCAGGAGAGGAAAGTGTCAGGTAAGAATAAGAGGATCAGAAACCACTTTTTTAATCAGGAGTAAATGAGAGGGAATGTGTGGGCACTGGGGGAGGAAATGATCGGGGATTAAAGAGGAGAGCGGCGCTGAGACACAGAGGCGGGTCATTAAGAAGTCTCCAGTGGAATAAAGGAGGAATTATCATTTTAATGCAGGACTTAATAATCCTGCTTCAGAAATATGTAGGAGGCCCACAGACAGCCTACATGTCTCACTCAGTAACTCATTGACTGTTATTCATGTTTCATCTTTTCTGAGTTTCACTTTTAATAAAACTCTGGTTTTATTAAAAATATTCAAATAAAACAGCTGAACAATCCCAGGATTGGCTAAAAGTTTGAAAAAAAGAGTTCTGTCAAAAATCAGGATTATATTGATTTTATTAATCAGAGGATTAGAGGACGCTGTGGGGGAGAGACTTTTCTATATATCAGTTTTTTTATTGAATGTTCAACAATATTAATCACATAACTGTGTGTGTATTAAAGCTCCGTAAAGCTGCTGACGGCTGCTGGAGCCAACAGGGGTTTTAAAATCCTTAATGTCGCTGCACCGACATTAATCTATGTATATCAACACTTTATTTATTATCTTTGTTTCTCTTATTACCATGACAAATATACTTGGAGATATAATAATAATAATAATAATAATAATAATAATAATAATAATAATAATAATAATAATAATAATAATAATAATAATAACTCCATAAACATGCAACTCAGAACAGTTACAGACTGAATAAAGGATCAGTTTCAGGAACAAATCTGAAACTGAGTGTTGTTTTAAGCATGCCAAACCCAGAGGGGGCAGTGTAGCACAAAACTAAACACTATGCTAACCAGTCAGATCGATTTAAAACATGACACTCTGGGTCTCCCCCAGGGACTATGTCTCCGGCTGGCCTGGGAACGCCTTGGATTCCCCCGGGAGAGTTGGAACAAGTGGCTGGGGAGGGAAGTCTGGGCCTCCCTTTTAGGCTGCTGACCCCGCGACCCGACCCCGCGACCCGACCCCGCGACCCGACCCCGCGACCTGACCCCGATAAGTAGAATAAAATGGATGTATGGATGGTGAGGACTAGACCTCAAACTGTGAGAAAATAAATCGTTTTATAAGGTTCATGTAAAGATCTGCTTTCAACGTCAAAAATACTGAATTCAATCAAAATCATTGATGTTATTTGCTCTTTTTCTCTAATATTTGCTTTGTTGTAAGATAAATATTGTAATATGCTTTTAAAAGGCCAATTCCAAATCATCTTAACTGTTTGTGTTTCATGTCTTTCTTTTATTGTTGGGTCAAAAGAAGTCTGTGGGGTTTTAGATTTCTTCCTTCGGTTTTTTATTCTGCTTGTCTGCTGATGTTGCTTTTCCTGAACAGCTGCTCCAGATTTATGCATAATTAGAATTACAGTATTTATGTAAAATCAGGGCGCCCTCAGAGCCGTCAGTGGCATTTAGGAAAAACATGGCGCTTCGTGTAAATAGGGTGGCCACTTATTCAATCGAACACAGCCATGCTATTTATCAACACATTATTTTAGAGGTAGAATAAGTTAACTCCTGCACACTGTGACATTTAAAATAATTGAGTCATTTTGTCTCTTTCCAACACACTTCCATATGAGAAAAGCTTTTTGCTAACATTAGCTTATGGCCAGAACTCACTAACAGACGTGGAATATTAGATGATGCTGTTCCTTCTGGATAACAAGCCATAACTTTGAGTAATGCTTGATCACAAACTGAATCTGTAATGAAAAGTGGAAACTCAGTGAACCCTGAGTTCACAGAACACATTTAATTAGTTATTTTATTGCCTTTTGGGGAGGATTTTAAAATCAGTTTCTGTTTTTACATACAACATGCAACCCAAACGTGGTGAACTGTGAAGCAGGCTGTGTGTTTGGAAAACCCAAGAACAACCTTTGACCCAACAGCAACAATTGGAAGGAATTTTAGGTCTGGGTTCAGTTGAAGTGAATTCTGGTTCGGTTTGAATTCACGTCAGCGCCAAGCGGACCAGAGACCGCTCCAAAAGCAGGAAGTGGACTAGCATTAGCAGCAGAAATGGCTGATAGTTTTTAGCCAAACACTAAAGAGAAATCCTCCAACACTAAAATCTGACGCCTCCATCTTGTTTCCATCTGGTGAAGAAGGAAGTTCCTCTTCAGAGGTTTTTGTGTCGTTTCCTTCAGTGGTTGTTGGTGCAGCGCCCCCACAGGCCAGGAGGGGAACAGGTTGGTTTGACTCAGAACCACAGCAGCTGGAGGTGGAGCAGACGGTGGAGTTCTGGTTCCAGTAGAACCGGGTCCACCGGACCATCAAACCTGATTTGTCCTTCACAGATTTAAGGGCAACAACTCTTGTTTGTTTTAGAGTTTTCTATTTGCTGATGACTTTCCAGAAACATAACCATGTGTTAAATATCCAGCTTTAGATATGTATTCTCACTGATCAATGAGTCAAACTGTCATTTTCATCTCAAATCCTCTAAAGGCTGCAGGGGTGCACTTAGTTTCTCCATGCCTGTTTTGACAGCCATGTTTTTTCCCGGCTGCTGTATGGATGCATTATGAATTCTGAACAATAAAAAACTGAGATAAAATGTAAACAAAGTCTTTATCTTTGTTGTTTTATTCTCACTCAGCAGTCGTCGCTGCGGCTCGGTTTGTTTTTTGGATCAGACACTTTACCCCCTACAGACTCAGACTTTAAAGGTGACTGTGTGAGCCGCTCAGCAGGAGAAAACTGACAATCTTCCAAATATTCCCAGACCTCTTATGCAACATAAGCCACTTCTTTGCTGAGAACAAGTGAACTCCTGAATGCAGTTCAAGGTTGCAAAGAACAGAAAAACACATCCCAGAGAGATTATTTGGTAAATCCCTGAGAAGGTGATATCAGAACAATTATCCTGCGCTGGAACACGGCGGTGATGAATGGCTGATTAGACATGCAGAGCGTTTGTCTCTGGAGGTTTGTTGGTAAAAGTGCACGGAGCTTTGAGCTAAATGGATTAGATGGAGAGAAGACCTTCCCTTGGAAAGTTTCCCCAGCAACTTTAATTAACTCTAAAAGGAAATATTTAATATTATTGTGATTTCAACCAGAGTTTTCTGATCTATTTGATATGAGTGTTTTTGTTTTGAAGCATCTCCTTGATTGCTTATCATTTTTATTCTGTTCAGTTCATTATTGTTCTCTGGTTGTTGCTGTATAAATTTATTCCTTTCTTTTTAGTCTCTTCTTTTATTCCACGTTCTGCTCTTTGTGCGTTTGGATTTTGATTCTCCGTCCGTCAGCCGGCCTGTTTGCTTCCTTCCTCTGCTGTTTCCAATCACTTGATTTCCCTCGCCTGCTTCTCTTCTCATCCCTCAGTATTTAAACTCATCAGTTTCAGTCTGCCTGCTCTGCTCCTGCTTTCCTCCTCCTGCTTCCCCGGCGGTTTCCTTTGTTACTTCTCCTTTGTTTTGTCTCTGTTAATCTCATCCATCTTGAGTTCTTTACCATTCAGCAACATGACAATGATGCAGCAAACACAGAGTTAGGCCTCAGACCAAATCATGCAACAGCAGAGCTTTTACTCTTTAGGTTTGGAAGCAGAAAACAATAATGGTTTCTGAGCTAAACCAGAGGAACCAGTAAGACGTCTGGATGTAAATCCAGTTCTGCGTTAAGTCCAGATGAGCCTCAGAGACTCTCTGCTGCTCTGTTCATCTGTTGGCTGCAGCTCAGACTGTTGCTCATTTCACACACAAGTATTAAAGTTGTGTTTTACATTCTAGATAAATGTGGATGCCAGTCACTGCATGTTTTAGTCAGAGTATCACAGAAAAGAGTCTGCTGACCTGAAGGCTTCAGAGGTAACCCAGATCCATCTGTTGGTCAGAAAACACAGAGTGAAGTCAGTCTGGTAGTTCACTCTCTGCTCTGTTTGTGGCTAAAGAGCGATTATTACCGAGGAGCTCACCACCTCCAGGTCAGAAACCAGGATTCAAGCTGCTGAGGTGGAAACAGAGGGAATTCTGGGATATCAACACGCAGAGCCGCGGTCTGTTAAAGTCTGCTAATGCATAGGCTGATACTGGGGTCATGAGAGGTCATCTGTCTGAGCTGCTGTGTGACTGGAGACACGATTATCTGGGATTCCTCCTGTAGAGACATCAGTAAAATTACAATTCATTTCTCTGTGGGATCAATAAAAATTTGGAACTGGATTTAGACACTGAAAACACATAATATTAATTTTTATTTTCATTTGATCTTTACTATTCCAAACTTCCAAACTTCAATCATTAAAAACATTTTCTTGCTTGCAGTCTGGGTAAAGAGGAGGCTTTTGAAATCATTTATAAACAAAATAAAAACTAATCTAAGGATCATATAATAAGGAAAATTAAAACATGAGTTTAAAACAGACACTCCGAAAGACAAAGAGCTAACATTGAATTACTGTTGACATTTCAACATCACCTCATAAATCCCAAACTCAGATGAAGCTGTGAGTTTTGCTGAAGTCATTTTCGGTTTATAATGGAGGCCATGCAGGTTCACACTGGTAACAAACTGTTCACAGGTCTGAGGGAAACGCTGGCATTTTCCAGGTAAACGGATTCTTACTCCGTTCTGTCAGGCATTCTGGACACATTCACATGGAAAGAGCAACAATGAAAGAAAAAAAAAAGATTTTAAAATCAGTTTATTTTGACTGTACACTCATGAAGTTGGTGAAGGAGAAATTATTACCTCTAAAATCTGTTGGAGCAACTCAGATTGTTCTCTTCAGCCTCTCTGCTGTTTATTTCTCAGAATGTGGGTTTGGTTTCTTTGCTGTAATAATGAAACTTTTTAAAGAAAATGATCAGATTGACGGTCTGGGCTGCAGTCACTGCCTCAGCGGTTCACGGCCGTGTCTGAGCTGGAAGGTTAGCAGACAAATTTAACCTGAACCTGTCCACTGTCTGTTTTACATATTTGTATTTTCTTTTCTTTTTGTAGACCATATCTAAAATATTTAGAAGAAAAAAGCCAGGAAACTAAAATACCTGAGTAATGCTGCCTGACGTTCTATTGGTTGGTATTTAGAAATCGGCCAATCCAGGAGCTCCATTCATTTCCCTCTCCTCTGATTGGTTCAACACCATGATGCTTTGCAAGGAAATTCTCCCAATTATGAATCTGTATGTAAAAGAAAAGACAAAATTATGTCATTATTTTGATATTTTGCAAATAATGTGTCATCAATTTTATTTAACCTAAATTAAATATTTTACAGCCAGTAAAAAATACAGTTATGTATGTTTTTATACAATTTATGAAACGTGAATGGATCCAAACACTGTGCCCTGTTATAAACATTTTATTAAACATAAACAAAGTCAAATCTTTCACATAAATACTAAATTATCTAAACAGATCAGTGATGTTTGCTGAAGATCTACTGGGATCAACAGGTCAGGTGTAGAGGTCACAGGTCAGGTGTAGAGGTCACAGGTCAGGTGTAGAGGTCACAGATCAGGAGTAGAGGTCACAGGTCAGGAGTAGAGGTCACAGGTCAGGAGTAGAGGTCACAGATCAGGAGTAGAGGTCACAGGTCAAGAGTAGAGGTCACCTGAGGCCATGAAAATATCACCAATGACTTATCAGCTGTGAAATCCAACTTCCAACAGAAGATTAGTATTGAGTCAATGTTCATGAACTTATAGGAGATTTTCTTCCATAATTCAGAGAAAAGAATTAGGTGGAGGTCTGTTACTGATTAAACAGCTTGTTTGGGGGTAAAGGTCAATGCTGACATCATTAGGCGCTGGTGGCGAGCATCCTTCCACTAAATGGTTGGGTGGAGAAAACGAGCTGAAGGTCCAGATGAGGCTAATAGCTTCATTAGCTCCACGGCTCAACTCAACGAGTCCTGAAACAAAGCAAATAAAACGAGTCCAACAGACGAACTCAGTCACAACTCCTGATGAGATTTACTGTCTGACAATCAAAACGCTACATTAAAGTGTTTTTTTCTTCATGTATAAAACATACACTTTAATTTGAACCAAACATGTTCAGTCTGCAGCCGTTTCATCTGCTGCTTCACCTCAAGAGTATCTGTGAAGAGGAGAAGAAAATTATTAACTCAAAACTGACAACTTCTTAGTTATTATCATTATAAGAAGGGAACAAATGAAGAATTATATTATTCTTGTCTTATTCAGGATTGTATCTCTAACACTCAGCTCCAGGGAGTCACTGCTGTTGGCCAGATACACACATCACAGCAAAGCTTTAAAATGCAGAAAAGGAACGTTTAATGGTGTCAAAGATAAATTCAAGATTCACTTTAAGATTGTTAATCCATAAAATATTAATGTGAAGCATTTAAACAAGCTTATAGTTCTATATTTTATTAATGAAACATAGAGTAACTACCTGGGGCCTCCGGTCGGTGTCCAGCAGCAGGACTGTGACCTGTGGCTGATTTCCTGCCCGTCTGATCAGCCGCTGTGGGATTCAGAGCTGAGTATCGACTGCAGAACGCTTTAATGAAGGACACATTTCATCCCAGGTCATCCACTTCCACAGGAACGCAGCCGCCACAACATCTGACTCTTCTGATCAGCCGACCAGTTTATTTATCCTAATATATGAAGGGAAGCAGCTGCTTTCACAACGTTCTCCAGAAATGATAATGATCAAATATAAATATTTATAAATATTGTCCTGTTGCCTCTCAAGTCTCCTCTATAAATCTGTATCTCAGATTGGGTGAAGATTCAGGTGTAAAAATAAGTGAAGCTGGAACCAGCAGATGGAAAATGTATTGATCATCTAACAATACACGTGCTTGACTTTTAAACCTTCACATTCTGCCCTCACTTCTCCTTGTTCAACAGATTTTCAGGTCGGGATGGAAATCCCCGACATGTGATAAAGGTTGGAACACGGAGCTGAACCGTCCACCTGTCAGGTGTTCATCATCACGCTGCCTGGGTGCAGCTGCTGAACTTTCTCCATGTGTGTCTCCAGTCAGGCTTCACGACGAGCCAAAGGAATTTACTGACCAGCTTCAACACCGTGAATTTTTGTTTTCACTGGTTATCAGTTAACTCACCAGATTTCCTCAGTTAAATGGACGAAGTGTCCTTTATGTATAGTTTAATACAAACGTGTGTTTTAAAATATATTGCATTGAATTTCATCCATGTCTTTCTTTGACTCATCTGAGGTATTATTATTATTATTATTATTATTATTATTATTATTATTATTATTATTATTATTATTATTATTATTATTATTATTAGGTATTACTTGAGGCTTTGTCCTTCAGTTTTCCCTTGTTGCCATGGCAACACATCACAACAACTTTCTAACTTTCTTCCAGTTGCTCAGCATCAAATCACAAACTTTTTCACTAATGTTGTTTTTCAACCAAAGAAATGAAGAACATTTCATCTGATCTATTCAGCTGAAACATTTTGAGTCTGGATTTGTCCGGCAGCTGATTGGCTGCAGGGTTACACTAATAATATTATGTTTCCTAACAGGCTTAATTTTTGCATTTTGTAAGAATTTCCTAAGATTCTGGGCTGATGAAGGATAAAAAGCATGAGAGTAAAATTACTCAAATTAAGTGGAGATTAAAGGCTAAGATGAAAATAGTATTTTTACTTCACAACAATGAAGAGTAATTGTGGATAAATTAGAGGATGATGAAAGCAGCACTTTTCTGGAGAGCTCATATTTACATATTATCGTCGCACTTCTGCAAATAAACTCTAAGCATGCTCTAATTCTCCTGTCTTTGAATTTTTTAAAAGGGCACTTCAGTTGAAGCAGAAGCCTGATTTATTATGCAGATCAGACTCTGGGTCGTGTGAGAAGACGAATGAAGGCTGAGCGCCGCGCCGCTGCAGGAACATCCCACAGAGATCCATGAAAAAACGAAAATGTTACAAATTATTCAGATGATTCTTGAATGATTACCACCCAGGTCAGAAGTTTACATACCCTCACCACTGCTGACATGTTGTGTTCTGGTCAAACTTCAAATAACTGAAGATTTTCTCAGGGTGGAATCATCACAGAACAAATCATTTCTATAATCTGAATCTGTTGCAAATTTACTACATTTCTTCACAGGTTGAACAGTTTTCTCAAAGAGGTTAAAATCTTCACATTCAGTCACATTGAATGAATTATATTCTTTATTCTGATGAGGTTTGTGTTTCAGATTAAAGAAAACTTTTTAAAGAAAAACTTTTATACTGGTATTAAACATACTTTTTATAAAATTTGAATCTCTATTTTGAAATATTCTAATCTTAAATGTATTTTTTTCATCAGCTGTAAGTGGCTCCAACCTTTTCACTGGAACTTTGCAAATTGTTTTTTTTTAATAATTAGTTAATATTTCTTTATTTTGTATGTTTTTTATGATGAAAATAATCCTATCTGAATAAAATAATGAATATGGAGTTATTTCAGAGAAGAAAACATGATGTTAACCAGGTTGGTCTGCATCTGGTTCGTATTGTCCTTCACATTCATTTTCTATGGAGATCCAGATCCAGACATGTTGTTAAATAACAAACGGTTATGTAAGAAGCAGAACTGAAACACTTCACGGTTCCTTCTACTCGTCCTTTTCCTCATGTGACTCGTCCTGCAGCTGCAGGAAACACGCCGGGTTTCTGAGCTGCAGTTAAAGTAGGACACGCTGAGACACGTCCACAGTCGGACCGTCAGGGAGGTTCCCGCCGGACGGCAGGTTCTTGCTGGCCGGCAGGAGGTTCCCGCTGGCCGGCAGGTTCTTGCTGGCCGGCAGGAGGTTCCCGCCGGACGGCAGGTTCTTGCTGACCGGCAGGTTCTTGCTGGCCGGCAGTAGGTTCCCGCTGGCCGGCAGGTTCTTGCTGGCCGGCAGGAGGTTCCCGCTGGCCGGCAGGTTCTTGCTGGCTGGCAGGAGGTTCCCGCTGGCCGGCAGGTTCTTGCAGGCCGGCAGGAGGTTCCCGCCGGACGGCAGGAGGTTCCCGCTGGCTGGCAGGAGGTTCCCGCTGGCCGGCAGGTTCTTGCTGGCCGTCAGGTTCTTGCTGGCTGGCAGGAGGTTCCCGCTGGCCGGCAGGTTCTTGCTGGCCGGCAGGAGGTTCCCGCTGGCCGGCAGGTTCTTGCTGGCCGGCAGGTTCTTGCTGGCCGGCAGTAGGTTCCCGCTGGCCGGCAGGTTGTTGCTGGCCGGCAGGAGGTTCCCGCTGGCCGGCAGGTTCTTGCTGGCCGGCAGGTTCTTGCTGGCCGGCAGTAGGTTCCCGCTGGCCGGCAGGTTGTTGCTGGCCGGCAGGAGGTTCCCGCTGGCCGGCAGGTTCTTGCTGGCCGGCAGGTTCCCGCTGGCTGGCAGGAGGTTCCCGCTGGCCGGCAGGTTCTTGCTGGCCGGCAGGTTCTTGCTGGCCGGCAGGTTCCCGCTGGCCGGCAGGTTGTTGCTGGCCGGCAGGAGGTTCCCGCCGGACGGCAGGTTCCTGCTGCCCTGATTCAACACACCTGAGTCAGATCCTGGGTTCAGTGGCTGCAGACCAAGGTGGCGCTCAGTTTACCTAAATACATGAAATCATCTTTTGAACTTTGATTTTTATTTTTAATGAGGTTTTCTGTAACATTTGAAACATTAAAATTGTGACCACAAACAAAGATTGAAGATATCCAAACTTTCTTGGCACTCCGAAAAGTTTCCGTATGTAATTATTATTACAGCATGCTGCTATTCGGTTCTTCATAAATACAAATATTTGTGGACTAATAATCAAAAAGAAGGAACCCTGTAGATTCTCAACGAAAACACCAAAATGAGAACAGAACACTGCGGTCACATTGAAGCATCGTTCTGAGGACAGGAGAGTATTTCTATTCTGCTTCAGGTTTGGCTCTAATGAGAGGTGATTAGGCCGTTTATTTAAATGCAGCTCAATTAGACAGGAAAAGAAATTAGGACTGTTGAGGAAATGGACAAAGACAAAGGTGGAGAAAGAGCTGATCAGCAGATTATTGATCAGAATTACTAATAGGTTCCACAAAACTGTTTTCACAAAAGGTCTTTAGAACAGAATCTAAACTATTAAATACACGAAAAAAATCTAATTAGGATTCTGTGAAAAGCTGATAAAGCCCATCCATCCATCCATCCATCCATTTTCTTCTGTTTATTCAGGGTCGGGTCGCGGGGGTAGCAGCTTCAGAAGGGAGGCCCAGACCTCCCTCTCCCCAGCCACTTGTTCCAGCTCCTCCAGGGGAATCCCGAGGCGTTCCCAGGCCAGCCGAGAGACATAGTCCCTTCCAAAAAGGCCCTACAGAACTCCTTCTTCAGCCTGACGGCTTCCCTCACCAAAGGCGTCCACCAACGGGTTCAAGGGTTGATTCAGTTAAAATATTAACGTCAACGTCAACGTTTCTCTCACCACACTAACTATCAAATGGCATCTCGTTCATTTTTAAACAGACACGTCTCAGGATGATACGGCCAAATGACACACTGTCATGTGTTTCTGAGATGGGCAGCCTTTCCACTTGAAGCTTTTAAATGACACCAGCTGTCATTTCAAATGTTACAGCAATCAATGAGCTGCTCACACTGAGCTTCAGCTAACAAGCTCACATAATGGGGAAACCAGAACACTGGGCCTTTTCAGACACCAATTACTGAATTCTTCACTTATTCCTTAAAATTCAGCTTTATGATTCAAAGATAAAACCATTTTTATTTTAGAAAATAATTAGTTTATTTTTGTGACTCTGCTGAAAATCATTTTCCAGGACTTCCTTTGCCAAATTACTAATTATGTATTTAAACACTACAATTCAAAATCAAATGCTGCAAATTATCAAAAGCTCCTTTGTTTAAAATATATGATTTTAGCCTTTTATTGTGGATCCACCATTTGTTAGCAACAAGAGTTTCTACCTGGTCGCCTCCCAGCGGTTGGTAAACGGCGCTGAATAATAATCCACTTGGAAAACAAGCGGAGCTGTTATGAATGTATTTCTGAAGCTAATCTCAGCATTTAAATTCTGACAGATGACTCTATCAGCACATTTAAACCTTGGAACTAAGTTTTTAGAGAAAGTTTCTTCATCTGAAGTGTTTTCATCTCAGCTTGGCCCGCCAGGGACTGACAAAATGTTTGACAAGCGCAGCACACACAGCTGGGTGGTGCTTAGCAGTCAGCAGAATGACTGCCGGCCCCACAGGGTGTGTGATGTTGTCAGCCTCTAAAGCTCTTGCCTTTGGTCACACAGTGAGGCTCAGTGTGACTCAGGAATAATGCAGAAATGTGTCTGTTCATTCTACTCTGTGGAAGTTTAGTTCTCAGAGCTCCACTGCAGAGGAAATCTAGTTTATTGTTGCATTCAAAAAGATTCCGTGTTTTTTCCTTTATGCTGTTCAATCTTTCTGGTTTATCTCCAACACTGACTCTTGCTTTGTTTTCTAGTTGATGCAGCAGGTTCTGTCAGAGCAGCAGGTTCTGTCAGAGCAGCAGGTTCTGTCAGAGCAGCAGGTTCTGTCAGAGTAGAACCTTCTGTCAGAGCAGCAGGTTCTGACAGAGCAGCAGGTTCTGTCAGAGCAGAAGGTTCTGACAGAGCAGCAGGTTCTGTCAGAGCAGCAGGTTCTGTCAGAGTAGAACGTTCTGTCAGAGCAGCGGGTTCTGTCAGAGCAGAAGGTTCTGACAGAGCAGCAGGTTCTGTCAGAGTAGAACGTTCTGTCAGAGCAGCAGGTTCTGTCAGAGCAGAAGGTTCTGACAGAGCAGCAGGTTCTGTCAGAGCAGCAGGTTCTGTCAGAGCAGAAGGTTCTGTCAGAGCAGAAGGTTCTGACAGAGCAGCAGGTTCTGTCAGAGTAGAACGTTCTGTCGGAGCAGCAGGTTCTGTCAGAGCAGAAGGTTCTGACAGAGCAGCAGGTTCTGTCAGAGCAGCAGATTCTGTCAGAGTAGAACGTTCTGTCAGAGCAGAAGGTTCTGTCAGAGCAGAAGGTTCTGACAGAGCAGCAGGTTCTGTCAGAGCAGCAGGTTCTGTCAGAGCAGAAGGTTCTGTCAGAGCAGAAGGTTCTGACAGAGCAGCAGGTTCTGTCAGAGCAGCAGGTTCTGTCAGAGTAGAACGTTCTGTCAGAGCAGCAGGTTCTGTCAGAGCAGAAGGTTCTGTCAGAGCAGAAGGTTCTGACAGAGCAGCAGGTTCTGTCAGAGTAGAACGTTCTGTCGGAGCAGCAGGTTCTGTCAGAGCAGAAGGTTCTGTCAGAGCAGAAGGTTCTGACAGAGCAGCAGGTTCTGTCAGAGCAGCAGGTTCTGTCAGAGCAGAAGGTTCTGTCAGAGCAGAAGGTTCTGACAGAGCAGCAGGTTCTGTCAGAGCAGCAGGTTCTGTCAGAGTAGAACGTTCTGTCAGAGCAGAAGGTTCTGACAGAGCAGCAGGTTCTGTCAGAGCAGCAGGTTCTGTCAGAGTAGAACGTTCTGTCAGAGCAGCAGGTTCTGTCAGAGCAGCAGGTTCTGACAGAGCAGCAGGTTCTGTCAGAGCAGAAGGTTCTGACAGAGCAGCAGGTTCTGTCAGAGCAGCAGGTTCTGTCAGAGTAGAACGTTCTGTCAGAGCAGCAGGTTCTGTCAGAGTAGAACGTTCTGTCAGAGCAGCAGGTTCTGTCAGAGTAGAACGTTCTGTCAGAGCAGCAGTTTCTGTCAGAGCAGCAGGTTCTGTCAGAGCAGCAGGTTCTGTCAGAACAGGAGGTTCTGTCCTTCAGCTCAGCATGGAGCACCATCAGAACCCCAGGAACCGGCCAGCAACAGAACCTCTCTGATAACCCAGAGCCTGACCGGGAGGAGCTCAGAGCCAGAGCACCGATTTTAAACTGAGTTCTGAAATAGACCAGACCCATCAAAACCAGAACCAGATCTATCATGATGTGAAAAGAAGCCTGGCAGCATTTTGTATTACTTGGTTCTGCTCTGCATCCAGAACCAGAACCAAATACAGAGAAGCAGCATTCAGCTTCTATGAACAAACTCCCAGAAAACAACAAAACAGCCGAAACGCTGAGTTCCTATAAATCGATATTAAAAAACACACCTGCTTGGTTTCCTTTGATTCGTAATAACTGGAACATTCAGTCATTATTGTCTTCGTTTTAATATCTGATAATAATTCTTGGTGAATTTAAGAAAACATCTTGTGTTTCTTGTTTGCTAACCCATTATAGGTGAATTCTGTTATTTTAGCTATGAAACAGGAAACTGTGTTACTGTTGGTTTAAATCTGCATTCATCAGGTTATTATGACCATAAATCTGCCATGACTGCACTGCAAACATAGGTACTATATTTTGAGAGCATGAAAGGCTTTTAATGTTTTAAAAACTTTCTTAGTTTGATTTCAGCTTTGCTAAATAAATAATAGATTCTGTGGTTTATGTTTTTCTGCTTTGATGTAAAATTTTAATAATTGAGAAGAAATTGAGTCTTTGCTTTCTCTAAAAAAACAAAAACAGAATATGGAGGCATAACTTGCTGCACCTGAAAGAACAAAAACTACATTTTGGTCCAATTCACCCAAAGGACAACAAGGTTTGAGAGTCGGAGCCCAAATGTGGAAGTTAGAAGACCTGATCTCATTTTGGAGGCAGAAAAAAAAATCTGATTTCATGTTTGAGTCAAACATAAATGAATGTTTTATGGTCAAATACGAGTCCATCTGTCTGGTCCAAACTGTGTCAGCAGCACGTCTACAACAGAATGACTGAAAGGAAACAAATTAAAAGAGCTGCTGTGATTATTTTCCAGAGGTTGATCTACATCGGACCCATGCAGTCAGAATCAGCGATGATCAGTCCGTTCTTAAGAGAGAAACTCTTCTGAACTGTAGTATTTTGGATTGATTTGATGTTATGTGTCAGTAGGGGATGGACCTCCTGGTCCTCCTGGACCTCCTGAGAGGTGAACGTCTCGCTCGGACACGGTGGAGCTGCGCGGCTGCAGGGGATCTGGCTCTGCCCTGTGTACATGCCAGGACTCATTATGTGCCTGATTGGAGCTGGTGGCTGTAATAAGCTTCGTGTCACTTATGCTTAGATCAGAATCTCCTGCACAATTTTCAGACCTGAAGTGGCTGATTTGGAGACTTTGGAAACATTACAGGATTTTACTACAATAGGCTACAAGGAATTATAACTGCTTAATTTTAACTTTAAAAAGTTTCTCTGAAATTCAGATCAGCATAAAACCAATGAGATTCTAGATGAAAGGAGATTAAATGAGCAACTTTATTTGGTGCTTCTAATAAATTGTTCCACATTTAAAGTAAACCAGCCAACCAATCACATTGCAGCTACTGGATGCACTCAGACATTTACAAGCTGCTGAAGTCCAATAATAACCTATAATATGATGATGTAATTGATGCCAGATCTCCAGGATGTGAAAAAGCTCATTCAGGCAGATCCTGGACAGAGTAACACCTCCTGCTTTAATTAGGCCAGTAGCTATTCTTCCCTTCATTCTTATCAGCTGCTCTGAGCGTCAGGAATCATCTGCAGGTTAAGCAGCTGGTCCTCTCAGCTCTGGATTCATCTGCCTGCTTTAAAAAGGGTTTTTAAAATCTCCTCTGCTGGCTGAGCCCTGAACCGTGCTGCTTTAAAATCCACATTCATCAGCGGCTAAATGAACTGCACTGGATTCCTGCTTTGTGTTCTCATTGTTTAGCTGTAATGGCAGAATTAACAGAAGTAGGATGGGAAACAGAGCGAAACAGTTTTATTAATGCTAACATGGTGACAGGGCAGAATGATCCGTCTCACTGTGGAAAGACGCAGCAGAGGAGGAACGGGTCAGACCGCTGCAGTCAGATGAGTCTCCATTCAGCTCCTGGTCGCCGTCGTTCCTCTGAGGTCACTGCAGAGGAAAACGCCTCGTCCCAAAAACTTCATCAGTTAAATCATTTAAAACGGTGTAAATGATTTGGAGGGAGCTTTGGGTTCCCTCCCAAGCTCTTTATATTTAACGTGCATGGTCGAACCGTTAAGGTGAATAGAACCGGACTCATATCACTCAGAATAAAAAGTCATTTAAATGTAAGGAGAGAGCATAAAATAAAAAATATCTGGTTGCAGAAATGAAAATGATTTTTAAAGCTCTGTCGATAACAACATGAGTTAAACCTGCTGAAAGTAGTATGTGACAAAAGGTTGAAGATTATTTAAATGAATGCATATAAGTTTTACAGTTTATAATTGCCAAAATAAAATAATATCTTTAGCTGTCAGGTAACAGAGAGAGGGAAAGTAGATAAAGCTGTAAAACAAATGAATATGAAGAGAGAAAAATCACCGTACAAAATGTTCTGCAAGGAAAACAGTTTCCATGAAAGTTGATGCATTTCTTTTTTCAGCATGACATTTGGCTGGTATGGAGCGTTTTCTAGTGCAGAGGACTCCACAGCTCTTTACTCAACAATCAGTCACTGATGGTTGGGAGCTGCAGCCACAGCTGCCCTGGGAAATGGAACATGACCAACAGGGCTGTGTTTAATAAAACAAACATGATAAAATAAGTGCAGTTGTAAATGCTAAACTACATTTAATTGTAGGACAGCAGTGAGTCATACAATGCATTTCAGACATTTTTTTCTCGTTCTGAAAACTGAAGGTACTGGAGGAAATGCAGATGAGTTCTGCTGATCCCTGGACAGACAGACAGACGTCTAACTCGCTTCAGACCAGCCAGCAAACTGATGCTGATTCAAATTTCATATCAATCTATGAGGAGCGAATATTTTTCATGCAGGGCTTCTTGTTCGAAAAACATTAGAACAAAAATGTGAACCAGGCAGTTTGGTTGATTTAGCTGCAGTGATCAGGCCTCCATGCGTGGACGGGTTCTCACGCCGTCTGGCCAACAGGAGCTGCAGCTTGTTATGAACAGATTCAACTTCTCCCCTGAGGAAAGACTGACAGCTCCTGACTGAACGGAGAGCGCCGATGTGGACACTGTCACAACAGCCAGGATGATTTTACTAAATTGTTTTACTCCTCTGACAGCTGTGACACTTTCCAAAAGTTTGGACTATATTTCTGAGCAGGAACAAGTTTTTTATGGTTTAAGGGGGATCAAGTTATAGAAAAATAGAGCAGCTCAGATCCCAGCAGCACAGTTCAGAAAAATGAAGCTTAATTACAGCTCAGATAAAAATCTGTTTTATCAGGATGCTTAATATTAACAGAAAACTTTATTTTCTGTGTCAGGATGCAAAATAACTGCAATAATAGTGAGGAGAAAAATCTGACTTCAATGACTAGATGCAAGGTGCTGAAATAAGAAAATAAACTCTTTGTATTTCATCTATCTTGGTTTACAATAACAGTTATTGTTTGAAGGAAGGCGTGGTAGATATCTTGTATTGCATCCATTTATTTAAAAATAATCCTGTAAGAGTATATTTTTTTATATAATTAGCCCGTAAATCCCCAGTTAGCTCCTACGAAGGGTTGCCATGTTTCTGGAAAGTAACCTCTGAGTTTGGAGGAAATATCCTGTAAGCAGTCAGTAAGAAAAACATCAACTGGTTCCAAAAAAACAGCCTGTTGGGTTACAAGAAAGTACCCAATAAGAGTTGAACAGTCTCCTGGAAGCTTCTGTAACATACACAGTTAATTTTGGAAAAGTACCACAAAGTTTCACAAAGGTACCAAATATTAATAACATATGGGAAAGTAGTTCCAAGAAAACAGCCTGGAAAATCTGGAAAGGATGTAGTAAGATGCAGAAAACATTCAGAAAGGTTTCCTTTGGATTGTAAAAGTACCTGTAGATACTATGAACTAAAACACTGCACTATGCTTGTCGTCTTGATTGAGATTAGCACGTATTAGAAAATAAAATAATTTCAACAATTGTTTTTTCAGTACTTTAAAAACCAAGCTCTCATTCTCCCTTTCTTTCAATATTTAAACACATTTAGATTTCAGCAGGAATCTAAGTAAAACTAGCATCTCCTATAAAACAGTCATCATAAAAACATCAAAGATGTTCCAAAATTAATTGTGAAAGATAATATTCTAACCAGTTTTCATCTCATTGGCTTTGCTACCTGAGAGCTGGTGTGCAGGTTGCACTGCAATGTTGAGCAGACGGCGAATCAAAAACAAAAACACCTAAAGCATTCAAAGTTTTATTGCCAAAGATCTGCAGACTCCTGAATTTAAAAATCTATTTTGTGTAGAATAAAACTGACCGGGGTCACGTAGGGAAGCAGCTTGTCCACACGGTGAGCTGAGGCAGGACACAAACTAGTTGATCCAGATGTCAGAAAGAGTCTCCATCCAACCGTTCTGCAGGAGGGGCCAAGCCGAGCCAGGTGCTCTCACGCCAACTGGGCTCCCTGTGGACACACACAGCGGCGTGTTGAGGTGAGGCAGAGGGTTAGACGCAGCTGACCCTTTAAGGAGCTGAGGAAAGGGAAACAGGCCCAGTTGGAGCAGCTGTCACACATGAGGCGCCTCGTGTCTTTAATTTCTGCAGGCCAGAGTATTTTCTCTGGATTGACCCAACAAACTCACATAACTCTTATTTTTATCTCTGCATGACTATAAATCAGACTAAACCCTGTTCCAATTTATTTCTGCTTCCCAAAATTAAAATTCTGAAGTTTACATACATTTCTTTAGTAATTCCTTGAGAACTCGACCCAGTTTGGGCCAAGCTTCAGTTTGCCTCATGTGATCCAGGAATACATTAATATACAGAGGAGTTTATGGTCAAAACGGTGCAACCAGCCCATAGCATCACAGTTCTGCACAAGTCAACAACTTCTTGATAATATATTTTTCTACTTGCAAGTAATTTTATCCATTTTCTTCAAAATGGGGAAAATTCTTAAAGAGGTCAAGTCTATTTTTGGGTACTTTTAAGGTTTTAAATGAGAAATTGTGACTCATTTGTGAGTAAAATGTGTTTTGTTGAGTCCTTCTATGCAAAGCGGAAAACATATTTCAGTTACTTCATATCTGCATGTTCAGCCTCACGCTGGCAGAGAGGAGGCCTGTAAGTTACTTGAAACTAACAGCGTTAATTTAATTTCCACTTGAATGACCTTCCAATCCGGCTGAGCAGAATTAACCTCATGTATCCGTCCTTTAGCTCCCTTTCACAGGAACACACCCTCAGCGTGCCGCCAACGCGTTTCCCTGGAAACAGCAGCCAACCAAATAACCCACGCTAATCTCTGGCCGAAACGTATTTACCCTGACCTTTGACCTGAGCTCTGTGACTGATGAATGAGGTGAGACTCCTCTCTCTGGTACCGTCTGGAACTACAACCTGGCAGTAAACGTCCTTAAAAAAATGGAAAACCAAACCCCAGAATTTGGAGACGTGAAATAGAACAAAGCTGATGAATGTAAAAGTGGGACAAACACCCAGCAGAAGAAAGACAGTAAAGGTTACGAGTAAAAATAATTACATCGGACTGAGAAATCATTTCTGAAGTCAGACTCTACTACTAATTTTCTACCATCCTGTTATGATGCATTTCTTCCAAATACTCGTTTAAATTAAAAGAAGTGCTGGGTTGAGTTTCTCCTCCACTTCAGATGAACTCCATTGTTTTTAACATCAGCCTCGTGTTGTTCTGCAGCTCAGATCTTTAACTTTCTGTTCAGTAATGATTCCTCTTCCTCTACCAATATCTAGCTGCCTCCTCCTGATGTTGAACACAACTCTGAGTTTTCATCGCGCTCGCTCCCTCTTCATCTATTAACCAAGACAGTTTAGGAGCTTTGAACAAACATTAGAGCGCTGAGACTTCACATCAGAGAAGAAGCCAAGCAACAGCAGACTGATTTGTAGAATTGCACATAAATACATGTTTCTGCTAAATGTATAAACTACAAAAACAAATAATTGGCAAGCTTTGAAACCAAAATATTTTAGTTCTTAACAGGGATTTGACTCCAAAAAGGTTTGGGCAGAAAAACATTAATTCAATCAATATATTTTTTTCTCTCTCTCTCTCTTGAGAGCTGACCTTTGACTCTCTGCCTGCCCTGGTTACCAATAACAACCACCTGTCCCACGCTGATGACTTCCTGATGCTGTAACGCATCAGTTCTTATGACCATAAAGAGGTCATAAGAACTGAGTTTCTCATTTATTTCACATGATTTATTAATGTAGGAATCTCAGAAAGCTTCTGAAGAAATCTCTGATTGATTCACTTCAAACGGTGATTAATATACATAAGATGCTCTTATGATTAACAGTATGTGTTTCTCTTTTTGCATGACTTTAAACAGCTTGTTAAGATGCTTCAGGGCGGAGCTACCAGAGCTTCTTTTGCACACTTTACTGGAAGTTTGTCATTGTAAAGATGGTGGCTCCCAAAGGACAAACTACCTTCTAGTCAAACATTAATGAGAGTTTGTGTTTGGACATTAATCTGTTCTATCTCCATCAGTGTCAGTAGTTGTTCATGTGAAACTGTCCTCACCCTGAGATAAATACAAAGTTAGAGACGCAGCACCAGTTGGAATTAAGTTAATGGGATTGAAGAGGCTGGAGACAGAAACAGAGAAACGTTCAGGAATTAGAAACCTTGATTTTCATCCAACCTATTAAATCCTCAAACGGGAGAAGCTCTCACCATAAACTAGCACAACTTTCTGCTGAGGATGCAGAGCTGCAACCTGTTTTACTCTGCAGGGACCAAACATCCTGCAGAAAGGAACGATTCAGCTCTGGGTTGCATTTTTTCTTTCTGCATGCACACAAACAGAGACAGACAAATCCCAAGATTACAGCTTGACCACTGATACTTATTAAATATCTGCTTTATTAATATATTCATATAAGGGTAAAGAAGGAAAAAAGAAGGAATCCTTTAAGGTGTAAATACTTTTCCACAGCACAATGTATTTAAAACATTGGTAGACATTCAGATGTTGTGAAAATAACATGAAACTTTGTTTATGGGAGTCTGAGTAAAATGAGATGAATAAAACTGCAGACCAAACACTACAATGTTTCACTTTTCAAAAAAAGGTGTGATTTTCCTTCCATTTCACAGTTTCAGTCTTCAACATTTGGACAATGAAAACAGATCTGAAGTTGTCCAAAAACTGTTCTGATTACCGCCATTTAAAATTCACTGGGTTTCTTCTCCAGGCAGTAGTTTGTTTTACAGCCAAATCATATTTTGGAATAAAAGGCATCACTACTGTGAGTTTGACAGAAGGGAAGTTGTTTTTCCAACTGATTTGGAGGTTTTCATCCCAAATGTGTGAAAGCCTGTTTGGGCGGTGGGCCTGCTTCATGTGGGCAGCGAATCTTCCAACAACAAAACACGCAGCCATGTCACAGACAGAGGGGGTTTTATGTAGCTTCAAAACAGAACATGTTCTGCCCAAAGCGGTGTAGAACCGGGCCAACGCTCTGCTGTAATAATCCTGTCTAGAAACACTGTCTGCAGCATTTGGTTTCAGCTGAATTTTTGTGGATTCAGCTGGTTTTCTGACAGTTTTACACTCAGGAGTTTATTTCCTCTTCAACTTGGTCTGAGAGTCAAAAAGAAGATCAGCATCGGATATCGATGTTGGCCACAATTTTCATGTCAGTGCATCATTAAAAAAAAAATCTTCTGCAACTTAGAAAATTAACCTGTAAAAATAAAGACAAAATGTTTATAGTCCAGATTTTAGTTTCTGTTCATCTTGCACAGCCTTTTTAAAGTTTTTGTGTTTGTGACCTACAAGATCTTTGGCACTTTTGTCACACAGAAACACAGAAACATGTGAGCTTTGAGCATCCTGCCCTCCCTCAGGATGGTAGGAAGGAAATGTGTTTTCTGGTTTGTATATGAAGCCTTTCCAAAGCGCAGTGCTCTCTGTTCTGCGTATGAACGGATAAAAAACAGCCACGTGGCAGCAGATCGAGACAGAGAGGGCGTCGCATCAATGAAAAGCTGTCATAGTCCCTGCATCGCACCAGTTTATTTAAACATTGATCAATCAGAGACAGCCCCTCCGAACAGAACAAAACAGAACAGAACATGTTCAGGAAAAAGAGGACATTTGGTGAAACATTCTGAAAAACTTTAGTGTGAAAAAAATCCTAAAACAGTATGAAACTCTAAGGGGGGCCAATATTTGTTCAATGGCCAGTAAATACATTTTAACCAATGAGGGACAAGATGTTAGTTCATTTCCAGTGAATCTAATCCAGATTCAGAAATTGTTAGACTCAAATCCAGATTTCTGAACTGCAGACATTTCATTTCTGCTCTTAAGTTACAGTCCAAATGTATTTGTTCCTCATAATTATTATTACAGAAATGTCTTCTTACTGAAATTCAAAGGAAGAAAGGGAACATGTTTTAGTCACAACAGGCCTTCAGCAGGTGACACTCCTCTCTCCTTTCCTGTGGAGCAATTACACGTCTCCACCTTGCGCTGCCTGAGCTAAGCTGTCTGGCGGACATATTTCACCATATTACGCTGTGTTGCAGGAGAATTGAGCCAAAGCGTGAAAAGAAGAAAAGCGCTGCAGCGACTAACTTTGGTGGACTCACAGCACGACAGCTTAAACGTGTGAGTGGGGTGTTTTATGACTCCTTCACTGAACTGGAACTGTATTCACAAGAGGGCCTGTCTATTTCACAGTCCCATGCTGTAAGCATGCTGTCATGGCTAACGATAAGGCCAGCCTATTAGCATGCAGGGCATTATCTGCTCAAAGGTGCTGTACAATTCCACCACTATATTTTTAGAAGCAGTTTTATTGAGGAGAGGCTGCAAATATCCAGCATACATCTGTGAAGAAACGCTACCTGATGGGGTGATGCTGCTCGTCTGACATATAACCACTGAGCAGGAGCTGAGGCTAACCCGTCATCTGCTGCTAAGCAGGCTGGAGTTATTGAACCCACTCAGTGTTTAATCCTGAAACATTGCATCTGCTTTCAGTGAGCCATGTATGAATAAATGATATCACTGCTTTCCATGAAAATGAATGAACGTGTGTGTCATCTATTCGGTAGTAGTCAGCTGAAGACACTGATGTACACAGGTTGAATGTTTGTCCTCTTGGACAGAATGAGAATGAGCTCATCTGAGGATAATTTGCTTAAGCTAGTAAAGGTTTTAAACCTGCAGCAATATCAGTTATCCCAAATATAACTAATAAAAATGTTGCTCATGAAATATTTCATATCAACTTTAAGTTTTTTTCTTGTTTAAAGATGCCTTACTATTAAGTCGGATTAGGACTTGATGACATCGTGTATTAACTAGCCAGAAGTATTTTTTATCCCACTAATGCCTGTTGATGCATATTCTACACATACCAAGTATCACATTTTAATAACTTTTATGACATCTAGTAGTTGAAGTCTTGACCTATTATGACTAATTCTGCTAATTTCCAAACCAAATATGTATATCGGTCTTAATGTCTGGACCCACATGCAGACAGGCTGAGGCAGAAATGGGATTGAAAAAAATAAAACTAATTAAACAAGAACTTACAAAACAATAAGGAGGACACAGTCCTGCAAGGAGTGAAGGAGGAAGAGGTGGTTAAACAAAATGAGTTTGAATGCTGAAACAATGAGCCGGTGCTAATTAGAAAACAGAGTGCAGCTGTGAGGGGAGAGCAGAAGGCAGGCTGAGGGAGAGAGAGACAGAGAGAGAGAGAGAGAGAGAGAGAGAGAGAGAGAGAGAGAGAGAGAGAGAGAAAGAGGGAAAGAGAGAGAGAAAGAGAGAGAGACAGAGAGAAAGAGAGAGAGAGAGAGAGAAAGAGGGAAAGAGAGAGAGACAGAGAGAAAGAGAGAGAGAGAGAAAGAGAGAGAGAGAGAGAAGGCACTGGGGGAGAAAGGAGGAGTCAGCATGAGCAGGGCAAAGAACGACTAAACAGAAAAACCAAATGAAATATGATCTAAAATAACTAAGAGTATACTGATTTAAAGTAAAGCAGAAACAAGGCTGATCTAATCAAAAACTCCAGTACAACAAATGAATAAAGTTACAAACCCACAAACCCACAATATCGAGATCTATGTCCCAAATCAAAAAAATGACATTTTGAGATAATCATCATGGCCTCTGCGTTTTTGGTCTCGCTCTATGTAACTCCCGCCCAGCAGTGACCTCATCAGTCTCAGCTCTGTGCCTTGTTGTGTTGGGGGTCATTTGGCCCCTTTTGGACGCTACAGAGAGCTCACACACCCTGGGCTGTCTGGGACGCGGCAGAGCTCCTGAGCTGTATAAATTACAGGAGACGCATTGCCAGCTTGGCCATTAGGCTCATCAGAATTGCTCTCTGGGTTCATTTCCTCTAACTGCACCTCTACTGTCACATTCAGCAATAAAAGCTGACACCGAGCGCCGGAAAGGTATTTCACCCCCATGATTAGAACATAAAGCTGGTTCTTCTTATGCATTCAATTAGATCTATATTGAATGATGAGCAATACACAAAAACAGAGATAGTTTTCTGAGGCTAAAATTACACAAACAATCCTTTTTGCTACCTTCCATTTGGAGAGTAAATAAGTTTTTTCCCAGATGTTTTGATTTTATCCAACATTTACAACAGATGTAAAATGACAGAGGTTGGTTTGATGTGAATAGCAGACATGGAGCCTGGAAATATCATCATCTGGTGAATTTTGGCTGTTAAAATATTAACCTAAACCAGACGATCACATTACTGTCACAGTGTATCTATTTTTTAAAAGCGGAGCCAGCCCAGGTTTCCCTCCTGACAACTAGGATTTGCAAAGTTATTTTTAGTTTGCATTTTTGTGACCGATCATCAGGTGGTGACTCTTTAGTACAATGAATTACAACAAATATTTTTTTTCTCCCCTCTTAACATCCTCCCACATCCTCCCCCCAAAAAAATATCCATGTAAATTCCTTTATGCATAGTATTTTATTTTTTTAAATTATCAAATAAATACAATCCCTTCTTGTTTTAAAAAAATGTCCTGTGTAGCACTGAGCTGCTCACATTTACAAATGTCATAAAAAAAGAGAAAAAAGGGAGGTCGCCTGGAAACTCGGACGTCGCAGGACGTCGCTGGACTTCGCTGGACTTCCATGTGGGAGGGGCTGGAGCACAGAAGTAAACGTATTTTTACTTCATGATCAATGAACCCTTCCGGGATTGACAGTCACTGCTTGGCGTTAGAGTCCGCTCACAAGGGGAGTTGTGATTCTTTTCCCCTGGATGAAGTCAAATTATCTATCTATCTATCTATCTATCTATCTATCTATCTATCTATCTATCTATCTATCTATCTATCTATCTATCTATCTATCTATCTATCTATCTATCTATCTATCTATCTATCTATCTATCTATCTATCTATCTATCTATCTATCTATCTATCTATCTATCTATCTATCTATCTATCTATCTATCTATCTATCTATCTATCTATCTATCTATCTATCTATCTATCTATCTATCTATCTATCTATCTATCTATCTATCTATCTATCTATCTATCTATCTATCTATCTATCTATCTATCTATCTATCTATCTATCTATCTATCTATCTATCTATCTATCTATCTATCTATCTATCTATCTATCTATCATACACTTTTATATTTCTGCACTGTTTATTGGTCATTATTCACTTTAATCAGGCTCCATAAAGAACTGTTCCTCTGCATTAGTTTTTCCATTAGCCCAAATAAAACTAATAAATAATGGTTTACACATTATAAATACCATGAGGACACAGCAGGCGGATTAATCCCCCAACAGTTACCAAACTGAAGTTAAATATGCTGCTGGTATGAACACTATAACTTCTCTGTTCAGTTTGGCTTTATTAACAACGCACACAAATACTTTAATCAGGTTGTGTTCTTTGCTCAAACAAATGTTTTCCCAACCAATTTAACATGCCGATAGACAGACTGCAGTGATTTAAGAGTAAACACAAGTCCAATATTGGAACTGGTCCATCAGTTGGTGCTTAGCAGGAGGAAAGATCTGTTCACAGTCTGAGTTGCTCTCATTGTATTGAAAATATACAAATCTAGATTTGTGTACCAAGTGATGCAGACATTCAAGCTCCTGTTATTCCTTTTTTTCCCTCTTATTATGTGCTTTATGAATGTAGTTGGAATCTCAGAGGCCAATTGAAAAAAAAATTCAATTGGCAACATTAGTTTGTAGGTTTATCTGAGAGTTTTCCTTTTGCTGTTCTTATCTACTTTCTTCTTTCTCTTTCCCCTAACGATGCAGTCTGGTCCTGTTTGGACTCATACAGTAGTTCCTTGGCTGCCCCTCCCTGCCCCGCCCTGGGTGAGTGGCGTACATGTGTAGCTCCTCGGTTTCCTGTGTGTAATGTCTGCTGCTGAGGGTTTCCTGTCTGTCAGCTCCTTCTCTGCTGTGAGCAATGAGCTGCCCTGTACTTGATTTGCGCCGCGCTGCAGTGTGTGTCGGTCTCCCAGGCCGACACACACTGCAGCGCGTTCATGTCCAGTGTGTGTTGGACTCTGTATATTGTGATAAATTGAATGACATTGTCCAGTGTTTGCCCTGTGGGCAGCAATTACCTTTTACATGATTCACATGGAGCCGCTAATGGATGTGTGTAAGATGCATTAATGCAGCTCACAGTGTTGCGTTTCATTGTTTCACAAAGGAACATATTACTGACTTTATACTGACTTTATTTTCATTTTTCTGCTGACCAGTACTATGCTTTTTCTATTAGATATTTCTTTAAACCGAGTCCAACATTTACTGTTTCTCAATTAATTAACTTTCAACAATAATAAACTATTTTCAGTTTTTCATGTTTTCTTGAAAATCAACTTACTGGATATAAGTGGACGAGCATCTTTCTCTGTGTTCTGAGTTCAAATTGAATACATTTCCCAGTAAAGTAGAGCTTCTACGTGTGATTGTATTCATTCTGACGTGCTTACAGATGCGTCTGTATACTTATATGCATGTCTGTTTCAGTAATAATACTGTCAGTGTGATATAGAAATGAGCCTCCTTGGATAAAAGGAGAGAACTGGGACATAAATAACAAGTTAGAGAGGAAGGAAGAAGAACCTAATGGAATCCTATCAGACGTGTTGTGAGGCTGAAATGGATAATTAATCCATTAAACCCTCACCCTGCTCCTCCTGTTGGATTATTTAATGCCTCAGCTAGCAGACCAACACAAACTCATCAACAGCTTTAATCTGGGCCGACTTCTCTGCAAATGTTTTGGGTTATAAATGATAATATCACAATGAGGATATTACTTATCTCTTCACACTGGAGATAAAAAAACGGTAATTACAGTAAATTACACATCATTATCCACCAGGACATTGTTGTTTGCAGTCTTGCATTAATATTTCACCCCTGGCAGAAACCTGGAGGTTTTCAGCAGCGTCTCAGTGACAGCGCAGCAGGTCCAGAAAAATGAGCAAACAAGCAGATTTTCCTCCAGGCTAACTGATCTGAGTCAGGCCTGACCAATCCTTTAGATATATTCTTCAGATCAACAAAAACAAGGCAGAGTTTGTCAGTTTCAATTCAACTCTGGTTCTAAAACACTGCAGTCAAATTCAGATTATTCTTTCAATAGATCAGAAGTTTTTCATCAAAGGAAACCAAGTTTTACAAAATCTCTCTTCCTTAGAAAAGTATAAAGGCAAGCATCAATATTTTAACCTTCCCCAAATTACAGACTGATTTACTGATTGCTGACAGATTACTACAGGATTATTTGGAAAAAGAATCATTTTAAAATGCATTTATTTTTAAAGTAGCTCTGAGTTTGAAGGCAAAATCACCAAGTTCCAATATGAAGGCATTTGAACAATAATGTGGGGAGAAACTTTTACATAAATTTTAATAATTTTGCCTTTGTGAACCTTTAAAATGTTGTGATTATGAGAATGTTGATTGTTAAAGACGGCATTAAACCGTTCATTAAACCAAAGTATCTGGATTTCTGTTGCTTTTGGAGTTTCGGCTTCTTCCTCTCTGCGTGGCTCTTCAGGTCAGGTCAGCATCTTCTTCACTCTGGAATCAGCTTCAGCAGCTCTTTAGGTTCTGGGTTTGACTCAGACCAGAACCCGTTCACCTCCGGGATCAGAACCCGTCTCCTTCCTGCACCGTATAGTAACATCCACATGAAGGTTATTTCAGGATTATTGAACAGAACATAGAGGCTTTAGCAGACAGACAAGTTAAATATGTACAGATCAGAGATCTGCTGATTTTACATGATCCCTGGCAGAAAAAAATAAGTTTGGGGTAAATTTTAATTGTTAACACAGTTAGCTTGTATTTTATAAGATTTTGTATATTTGCAGAGTTGTAGTTTCTGACGCTCCTGCAGGAAAATGAATTATGATGTTGGACGTATCAGTAGATGCTCATGTGTCAACATCAGATTGCTGACAGAAATCTCTTAATCTTGGAGGGAAAATGCATTATGGGACAGCTGGAGCCTCATTTCCCTTCAGGAAAGGGCTGATTAAGGGCATCCGCAACCATTTTGCACTGGAGCGAAACATTAATAACAACTTGAGCTCCACATTAAGGGACAGAAAAAGTGGCATCCTAAAAACTGGTTTTGGTTGCTGGCCAAGACAAAGAACCTTTATATTGTTTTGTTTTAGACATTACAGATGTTATTGAGTCGGTGAGCTCTGATTGGTTGATCAGCATGTTATGATGGATCCAGGTAGAATTATGTCCTTTAGAAAAAGTCCCAACACTGACAAAGAATTTCATCTTTTATTTTAACTGTGAGCTAATAAATGGATTTAAATTAGGTTTATTATTTGTAACAAAAAATGTTGAACATGCTTTACAGTCTATTAATGACAAAACTACTTACTTTGTGAAATAAGGACCCTAATGCTTTAAACTATAGAATGAACTCAGTGCCTCTGGAAAGAACGTTTAAAATAAAGAAAAGATCATGAATCAATTTTTTATTTGAGAGACGTGACAAAATGAAAAACAAAATTTACTGCCTCACTGGAAATCCAAAGATCTCTTAAGTAGAACCTGTCTGGCATCATGAAGTAGGCAAAAAGAATAAAAAAAAACATCCCATCATTTCATTATGTAGAGAAATTACAAATTTAGAAAGGTTACAAACAGAGATCAGTTTACAGAAATGACTCCAATATCATGTTGACAAGTCATCCAGGAAGTCAGAGATGTGAAGAAAACCTGTGACCTGCCTCAGGAAAGGTCAGAGTTCAGGATCCAACAGTTAAAAAAAGAGACTGGGCAAAAGTAGCCTGCATGGACAGTTCCACCTCTGAAACCACTGCTGACAGAAAGAATGACCAGAAAACATTTTGATGTGTGACCGATTATGTTTGGCATAAAAATAACATAATTTCAGAAAAAAAGAAAATCAAATCCAGCAGAAAACCCTGTAGAGCCGAGGTGTCAAACTCCAGTCCTCCAGTCGCTGTCCTGCAGTGTTTAGATGTGCCACAGGTACAAAACACTGGAATGAAACGGCTTCATTACCTCCTCCTGGTGTAGATCAGTTCTCCAGAACCTTAATGACCTCATTATTGTATTCAGGTGGTGCAGAAGAGGCTCATCTAAACGTTGCAGGACAGATCTGTGGCCCTACAGGACTGGAGTTTGACACCCTGCTGCAGAGCATCCAGCTCAAACTCACCTGAGCTCAACAGAAAAACTCTGGCTCTGTGTGGCTGCAGAAATCACAGGGTGACTTTTCTCATTCATTTGATCATTGATTCACAAGAAATTTGGGAATTTTACCAAAAATATCTAATTTACTAAATCAGTTGTATGATTCTGAGAAGCCAAACCGCAGCAGCAGCAGCTGATGAAACAGCAAATCAGGTCTGACGTTCCAGTCAAGGTGACGCCTGTCAGCCATAAATACCAGAGCTAACATTAGCGTAGCTTCTTTTGACCTGTTTGCCGGTTCTGACCCAGATCCAGCAGTCTGGAATATGAAGCTGATCGACTGTAAGCCAGTCCTCTGATGTGGCAAAGCAGAAAGTTTCTGCTCACTGCTGGGACAACCAGTTATGAGATTTATTGGGTTTAATGGGCAGGTTGGTTTGGATAAATGCTTTTCCTTTGAAAAATGAATTTGAAAAGTACTTCCTGAGCTTGTCTTCATGTGATACAAAAATTGTTTGATGATCTGAAACATGTAAATGTGAGAAAACGTCTAAATCACATTTCTCTTCTTCAGATAGTGGATCAGTATTCTGGTCATAACTTCCATGTATTTCCTTCATTCCCTGTTAAAGCTGCTCAGTGGAGCCGTTACTGGCTCTCTTGTTTCCATGGAGCTGGAGCGTCCAGGATGACATCCTGATCTGGATCTTCTCCTGGGTGGTTCTCTGGTTTCTCCATCTTCTTTCCACAGCCAAACAAACACTGTGGCTTCATTTGTCTCTGATCCTCCGTTTGGTGTCCAGGGTTGTTTGCTCTGTTTCTGGTGATGGATGGTGACTTGTCTCTTCCCTAATAGAGACAGGCATCAGCTAAAAGTGGTACAGTCGATGGCCGGTTATGATTCAATACAAACTGACACCTTGTTTTCAAATATTTAAGGGTTTCTTCAGATTTCTACACTCAGGTAAGAGAGCTGTAACAGAAAGTGTGTTGTACTGAGAGACATCTTGTTCTCCGTCCTCAGTGACACCCTATTATGATGATAATTTCAGTTTTTCTCTCTCGTCGCTGCATGCTCTTTTTTCCTCTGCTGAACTAGGACAAGGACACGGAGACAAAGCAGTACATATTACTGTCCTACCCAGAACACACACACACACACACACACCACTGCGTCCTCCTGGGAGGGGCTGGGAGACGAGAGAATCCAGTCATTTTGTTACAGTAGCATCCTGTTTTATTAGGCAGGAGCAAATCATCCAAATGGTGCAGAATGCAAGGACAAAGAATTCCTCCATCACGGCTACCATCACATTTTAGAGCCAACAGAGCAGGAGTCAGCAAAACATCAGTGAAAGTATACACATATTGATAAATCCAGATGGGTTTCTGATCATTTTAGTTCAATAAGATGGTTGAAACACTACAATGTTTCTCCATATTGATTCTGTTTAGGCAGATTAGATTTTGAAAGCTTCAAAATCTTATTTAAATGCCAAAATTGTTGCTCTAAAAACTATTTATTGGCAGGATGATTTGAAGCTTTGCTGAATGTCTTTGTGTTATCAGTTGTGATCCTCTCAAATATGACAAAATGGCCGACCTGTGCACAAACAACTGAACTTTGTCTCTGCTGCCCACAGACTCTCAGCTGTCACTCAGCGCTCACCTGGAGGGAAAAAACAATATTTTTTTTCAGTCTGAGGCGGAAAGAAATATGTTCCTTTCTGCAAGTTTTCTTTTTGGGGTTGAGCTAAAGAAATGTTTGTCTAACATACTTTAAATTCTGATTTTTACAGTGGAATGTAAAACATTCACAGGCTGCCTGTGAGTTAGTAATTATGTCTATTTTGTTTTGAAGCTTTTGATCCATTCAAGTCAAAAATGTAAAATTGTAAAATTATAATGTAGTAAATGGATTATTACAGTTCATAGGATCAATTATATCTATCTGCAGTTGATCTATAACACTTAAACTGCTGTTGGCCGAAGTTCATCCAGTCTGAATGACTTTTTATACATTTTTATAAAGGAGAATATTTACGGAAAAAACTTATTAAATGCATTCAGGATGTGAAACGTCGTTTTTGAGGGATACCAGATGCTGCTGGTTGAATGGCAGGAAAACAAAATGGTTTTTGTGAGGTTTGGGCTTTTGGATAATATGTCAAACCAACAGAAAATGATTCAGAGGAATTAGTGTGTACAGGGGTCTCAAACTCCAGTCCTCGAGGGCCGCAGTCCTGCAACTTTTAGATGTGCCTCTGCTGCACCACCTGAATAGAATAATTAAGGCTCTGGAGAACTGATCTATACATGGTGGAGGTAATTAAGCCATTTCATTCCAGTGTTTTGTACCTGTGGCACATCTAAAAACTGCAGGACTGCAGCCCTCGAGGACTGGAGTTTGAGACCCCTGGTCTAGATTGACTGTGTTGCTCAGCCAACATCAGTGTCTGACCTCACCAATGTATTTCTGCACCAATGCTGACAAACAGGCTCCTAAAGCTTACAGAGCCTTTTTATAAGGTTTGCAGCTGCTGTAGTTTCAACCCAAACAGAAACTTTAGTTCTTTAGTTGTTAAAGGCCACATTCACGTTTTCAGCAGCTGGTTCTGAAAACCAGCCCACAGAGTGGTGGGCACAGCGTCTGATGGAACATAAAGGAAAGACGCACTTTTATTAAAACTCAGTGTAATTTTTAGTTAAAGTACGGCAGTGACATTTTCCTGCTGTTGTGCAGAACTAACACAGATCTAACAGAAACACACGTGGGGAATGCATTAGCAGCTCTGTTTCTGTGCTGCTTTCTTGCACGCAATGGGCTTTTATAGAAGGTGTCAGATCTGAACAAGTTGAGACGCAACCTGGGATCCACACAGTCGGCTCACACATATGTTCGCCCACTGCAGCCTCACACCAGGCTGGAGGAGCAGAACTCCGCCTCTGCAGCTCAGCGATGCTGCAGCGTGTGCCGTGATGAATCCATCAGAGCGGCCGCGCTCGGCCCTATCACTGTCTGTTAGCCGAACACGGGAAAGAGCAGAGCTGGTGGAAGATTTAAATATCTCGAATGAGATGAAATCAGAGAGCTGGAAAGAGGAACACGGAGGGCGAGTCGGCTCCAGAGAGGGAGAATGGAAGGTGGCAAAACGAATAGGAGGGAAGGGAAGTTCTGAACGTGTCCGATCAGTTTAGTGAAGTTCAGCAGGAGAACAGAAACAGGAACCGGAGAAAATTACAGTTGCAGTGATTCATTAGCAAAGTTTCTCTGGCATATCATCTCTAATCCATTATTTCTGCTTTATTGCAGTAAGATTACAATAATTTCCTTAATTTATTTATTCACTGTAGGACTCTGAGTTTCATATACAGCTTAGTTAAAATCTGAATATTTTACCTTAATATTGTCAATGCTATTCAAAATAAGCATATCACTTTAATTTTTTAAAAAGTTATCATTTTTTAAGAACATAATTCTAGTTACATGTTTTCTATGACACCTGTTTTGTTAAAATCCAGAGTTTCCATCCTGTGATTTTTATTTTTTAATTTATGGCCAATAAAGAAGCCCTTTATGATTTATCTATTAAAAGCGTAACCTGAAAACAATCCCGTGTTTATCTAGTGTGTGTTTTGTAACCGGCGTTTTGGAGCAGCTCGCTCCGGTTGGTTCTGATGTTTGTGGATTGTTGTTTGTTTCTGAGGTTTGGATTATTCTCTCTGGTTCTGCTCTCACTGTTTTACCGTCTGACAGTTTTTAGGATGTGTAACTATGGCAACAAGGTGTTGATTTTACAACTGAGCAGCTGATTAGCATCTCAAAAACAGCTGAACTTTGAAAAAGAGGCTTCCTGGTTGCAGAGAGGAGGAAGTCGAAGCTGTCTCCTCCATCCATCACCTGAACCAGGATCAGACGGCGACTCCAAACGGCCACACAGATTTCTAAAGGAGCAGCAAAATCAAATGAGGTGGATCAGCAGAGTTGAACTGATGGAGCATCCAGGACATGTTGGTGTAGAATATCGTTTCTGCTGCCCAGTTATTTCGCCGTCAGCATGTCATAACAGTCCTGATTCTGTAAGAAAACTCCACTGATCCCACAAAAACCATTAGACATTTTTTATATACCTTAATAACTATAATTAATATGAATATATCTGAATATAAATAAAATATTGACAAATGTCAAAACACCGTCTGACAAGCAGCCAGTATTTAATTTCTGTTAATTTCTGTCCCTGGTTGTTCTCATGCTCTCCTGATGGACGGATTATTCTTTTTGCACCAGCTGCAGTTTAAGAAAGTCGTCTTTTAAATCTCCAGAAGAAGACTCGTTAAACCACAGAAGACTCAATTCATAAAACATTTCCAACTTAAGAGCCATTGTGTGATTGTGCAGGGAGCGCAGAGTGGTGCCGGCTGATTCCACACCTTTCATGCAACACAGGAAACCAGCACCTACTTTAAAACACCACCTGCTCTCCCTCACCGCCTCACTTCAGCATGCTTTCAGCCAGGCTTCCTGCCCCAACACCGTTTTAATGGTCCCTGCTGGAGTGGAAAGACCCCTGACATGCTGACAGTAGGCACATGGTGCTTTACCCCCGCGGACATCCTCTCACTGTCACAACAGCTCTGCAACCCACAACAATGTAACCTTACTGGACAGATTTAGATGCATGCACCTTTAGAAAGTCCATTTGTGCCAATCGCATGCATGCATCTGTTCTGCATGGCAAACACAAACATGCACACGCCGATAGTTTGACAAGACACACACCCATACAGGATGAAACCCTCTGCAGAATCCTTCTCAGTGCAGTAATTATAGCAACACACTGCAGAAACGTGTGGAATCTGTGAGCCATTCAGGCATCACTCGAAATTTACCTTCACTGCTGACGAGCTCTGAGAACGAACCTGAGAAGTAGGTCAGCGAATGACAAGCTGCATTTTCTCTGCTTCTACCTGAGAGTGAATGTAGGAACAGAGACCCCACACACACACACACGCCCACACACACACACACACACATATGCAGCCATACGCACGAACCAAAACTGCTGACATCCAGCTCTTATAACCCTGTTCACTTTCGATTAAAATCATGATGTGTGTGTGTGTGTGGGTGTGTGTGCGTGTGTGTGTGTGTGTGTGTTATGCTACTACCAAAACTGACCTTTAAGGTTGGGAGATGAAAACATAACGGGGCAGAAACCCAAATGAGAATTTACAACGTTTAGTCTTTATTTTTACTGCATGTGGACTGGAACTTCTAACCAATCAGGTTTGTCTCTGAATTAGAATCATTTAGTGATTTTTTAGTCATTCAGTTCTGCAAGTGAACTTCATTAGTTAGCAGATGTGTTTAAATTCAGGGGCTGGATCCTTCGAAGGAATCCTGCTTCCTCCGTCATGTTACATCAGTGCTTCTCAATTCCAGTCCTCAGGTCCCCCTGCTCTGCATGTTTTAGATGTGCCTCTTTTCCAGAGCAGCTGATTCAAAGCATTGCATCACCATCAAGTGCTGCAGAAACCTGTTAATCACCCAAATATTCAATCCAGGTGTGTAGCAGAAGGGAAACACCTAAAACATGCAGGGCAGGGGGGCGTGATGCATCTTGGGATATGGTGGGCCGAGATGCATACACTGGACCATCTGTGAAATCCAAAGACAAGAGGAATGCTCCTGGAGGAGCCCTGGAGTTTGGACGACCTTCATCGTGTCACTGCGGTGTGATCGGTATGTCACATGTATAAATTCATTCACTGAGTCTGACACACATCCTACCAGTGTTCATTATTGTTTGAGCGTTCTGGCTTACAGCTAATGAAAGGAAATTATTTATTAGGAAATTGTTTACTAAAATCTGAAATTGTTACATCAGACCAATGAAAAAATAATCGTTTACACAGAAATGTTCTCCTACTGGACATTGTGTCCCCTTGGTTCCTGGTCTGGGCTCCTTGTGCATGAATTACTGGATGGATGCAGCATGGAGGAGACCAGCCTGCGGCTCTGCTGGTTCAGGAAACCCAGGTCCGTTTTTATTACCTGTAGCTCATAATCAGAACAACAGACATCAACCTTAGATATCTCTTTTATAACATAATAAATTAATTTGGTGATGTAGATTTAGGTCATGATAACCCAAAGTGCTTCACCAGAAGGTAATTTCAGTTCTTTCAATTTTTATTTAAGATGTTTTCATCCAAACAACTTCCAACCTGAACTACCTGCATGAGAAAACAGAAAAGCAAAGAATCAAGAATGAAAGAAATGTTAGAAAACTAAAACAAGTGGAAACTACTGAGCAAGATTAGATTTGATCCCTCACATAAAGGCACTGGAGGGATTTGGTTTAATACTATCCGACAAATCCCTCCTGTGGCCTCCTGAGGAACGTTTGACCTCGTCAGCCGTCGACATCGATACGTCAGGGTAAAGTTACAGTGACGGGACAGAAGCTGGAAAATGGAAGAGCTGCACATTCTCCAGGCTTGACGTGGCGTAGTCACAGTTTGTGCCACGGGTGGATTGTGTTATTTCACATCCTGGCCTGAGATTGCATTAAATGTCATATGTACTATGATAAGATTGAACTAAATACTTCCTTCGGGGTTATTTTTGTTACTATCGTACATATTTATGCTCATTTTGAAAATCTGAATAGTTAAACAGTTTATTTTTTTAGACAGAACAAAACACAGAATCATGTTGGAATTATTTAAACTCATCCAGGCAGATTCCTTTGATTCAGTTTCTAATGTGGATTTACAGCCGAGTTTAAATGTTGTAATCATGCAAATAAACAACTTCTATTTACTAGAAACATTTTCCTTTAGGATGAAATAATTACTAAATAGCAATGATTTTTGTAGACAAGTACTGCATGCCTTAAAATATATTCCCTGTTTCATCTAATCCATGCATCATTCAAATTATATACGTAGCCTTGAGTATATTTATGAACGTAGACTAAAAACTGCGTAATGTCCCTTAGGAAGTTAAACTTTGACCTCCGGCTTCTGCCTTCATTCTGGCTGATTTTCGGTTCCGGTGCCCACTGATCCGCTAGCAGCACCGCTAAGCTTTCAACTTCATAACAGATACAGCACACTTAACTTCTAAATGAATTTTCTGGATAAAAATTACTCGACTGTTTTGTAAATGTTCACTTACATAAAGTTTTACATCTGTGTTGAACTTTTAAATATCGACTGTTTAGAATTCAGGTAGTTAGATGTTTACAGTCATGCTCTTATTTTGAAGGGGGTGAAAACTGGATACACAGCAGTTGCATTTCCTCTCTCTCTTTGCAGTGCATGTTGTCATTGACTCAAGGTAGGAATGAACATTAGCTTCCACTTATTTCTGTCATGGAATAGCACTTTTGTATTAGCCAAACTAATATTTATGATTAGTACAGTAGAGTTAGTGCAACTAACTTCCTAGTTAGAGCTGAAGAGTTGAAGCAATTTGTTTTCCTGGTATTGATCTGACTTTCACACATGAACACATTTCTAACAGCTTGTCTGTCCGTTCTTCAAGCTTAACGTTATTCTGATTTTTCCATCCATCCATTAGTTACACCTGGTTATCATGCAGCCACACAGGAGTTGGAGAACCTGCTTCAAAGTGAGGTTAGATGGATGTTTGGGGAAATCATAGCGTTGAAAAAACCTAACTGTGTTTAAGTTCTAACTGCTGATTCTTGGTAAAGTTGGACGAATTTCCTGGGAGTCCTCCATCTTCATTAATGCTCCTGTGACACCTGAGGTAAAACTGGCCCATTTTATCACGGTGAAGCTGTCATGCATGGCAGTGGGGACACTGGCTCTATATTAATCTTTACCATCTTAATTTGTAAAACCTTCCATAGTTTTAAATGAAGACGTGTTAATCTAACCTTAGTAATTAAATTCTTATCCTCTGTTGGGGTTTGCATGAACACCTTTGAACTGACACACACACACACACACACACACACACACACACACACACACACACACACACACACACACACACACACACACCAGCCCAACTATCCTGACTCATTTCAGTAAATTGTGCCATGTGAGAATCTTCTGGGATAAAAACAGAACCCCTATCGGATCAGTTTCTGCTTACAGCAGCAACATCTTTTCCTCACCTACAGCTGCCGTCCGTTTATCAAAACTGTGTTAATTTTGCTGCTACTTGCTAATTGGCCGTCAGTTTTACTTGCGGCTGTTATGACACAGTTATTCACCCGATGCTGCTGCGCCACAGGGAACCTAAATACAAACTGGAAAATGAAACCTCCTTTAGGCTTCACGAATGTTTCTCTAATATGGCAGCCGAGGAACTTTCCTTTACGCTTTAATGTATTCTGCAGTTTCAGACAAAAATTGTGCTTATCACCAGCAGTGTGCTCTGCTGCCTGCTAACATTATGCAAATGAGTGTGAAGGCTAGCACGGCTGTGTCCGCTGCTGAAGGACTCGGTTTTAGCGCAGCTTTCACATTCTTAGCATTTATTCTGTTTTACATGTTGAATCATTCATGTACAAATTAACATTTTACAAACATGCTGGACAGAAATGTTGCATTAATCAGACATGAACTGAGAATATGAACCTGCTCTAACTGTAGGTGTAACAGAACCAATCAGCCTTCAGTCCGTTGACCAGTAGAGGTTCTGGAAGCGCTCCAACCATCTGTCATGATCCTGTTCGGGTTTCTGTGTGTTTGGATTCTGGTTCATTCTGTCGTGTTCCTGCTTTAAGAAGCAGTTCCTTATTTTTCCTTTCTTTGGTTTAGAAGATGTAACAAATGATGCTGATCATGCAGTCAAACTGAATTCAGCTTTTCAAGAGACAGAAGAAGTTTGTGCTGCTTTAAGTTGAATCAGGATAAATCCTATAATGTTTATTATCTGAAAAAACCCAGATAAATCTGCAAATAAAGTCCAATTTAAATATGTATATCAGAACGAATTAAGAACAAAACTCATGTATTTAAATTAATTTGTAGTTATCAGATATGTGAAGGTATTTTGAATGGTGAGTTTAGATCACAGTGCTAACATGTTCATAAAAGGCATTTACTGAAACTTTTGAACTGAAAGATGCTGCTTTTTACAGGATGCACTTGAAGTAAGCACAGCTTAATGCTGCTCTATGTGAAAAACAGACTATTTATAGGAAAATTTAAATGTTTAATGGATGAAAGAGGAAGGTTTCCTGTGTGTTTGGTGACTCCCATGGTTTCTTTATGGGAATCTGATGTAGAGGGATTATGCCTCTAACTTTAAACTTCCCTGAAATGCCTTTATATTCAGATTAGATTGAGAAATATGAGATTCAACTGGATTTTTTTGTCTCCTTGATTTAGTTGTTTTTGATGGAAGGTGATTTTGCAGAGCTGTCAGTCTGCAGCTGAACTCAACATGCTACTGGAAAGATTTCTCTCAGACCATTTTACTATAAGTAACCTCTATAGAAACCTAAATATTCTCTTTAGATAAAGTGGAGACACTTTTACCAGCTGATGGCTCAGTCAGTATCAGAACAGAGGAACAGAAACCTCTCTGGGCTGAATGACAAACATTTTGACTTTAGGATTAAAAACCATTAAAATATGTGAACATGAGTGTTTATCCTGTAAACGGGGAACTTTAACAGATGCAATAAGCAATATACTAATTTTATTTATGACCAAATATTTACATTTAACACCCAGTTCATGAGGGAACAGTGAACTGCTCAGAATGTTGAGGTGAACAAATTAATTCATTTGAAACTGAATTGAATTTAAAACTAGTTATTGACCTTTCATAGCATTTTGTTTTCTGTAATTTAAATGTTTCTATCATGGCTGATGTATTCCCGGCGTGAGCAACACGCTCAGCTCACTGACAGGAAAATGAAGAAAAAAAGAGCTTTAATAGGAGCTCAGTTTCTCTGTCTTGTCTTCTGGGAATTATTTTCCACTTTGCAGAGGCATGGAGGCTTTTGATAACAAAGATGCCTTCTTAACCCTGGCAGATAATAGGCTGCAAATTGGGTTTAAGTAGTGAAAGTGTTGCTCCGTTTTAACAAGGCGATTCGTCAGTGCAGAAGCTTGGCAGTGGATTCAGAACCAACATGCAGAGCACTTGTGTCCTAAACAGCCAACAGGCAGAGTGTGAAATAATTATTGTTTAAATAAATCGTTAACAGAGAGGAACCTTCAGATGGAGGGAATGAAAACAAGAGAAACTGAAATTCATTAAATCAGGGTAACAAGATCGAGTCCGAAATCTGAGAAAAATTAATGAGTAACAGTTAGAAGCAAGAAAACAAATGTAAGTGGATTAACTTGTTTATGTTTATTCAGTGGAAACAGTTGCTAATAAATCATGATGAGGTTAGATCAGTCTAATGGTCCAATCCAGGACGTTTTCACTGAAACCTTCATCTGTTTTTGAATCGTCCTGCTGCATTTTGTGACCATATTCATATTCACAACACTGAAAACTTTACAGTAAGCCTGGAAATGATCCTTTAAACCTCATCTTAGCCTTGGTGCTGCTGAATCTCTGAACAGGTGGAGTTTTATTTATTTGGTGGTATTTGGGTGAAATGTCAGAAAATCTGCAAAACATCAAAACTTCTCTGCTGTAACCAGTTATTCACTGTTTATGATCAGAGCTGTAATTATCTATGTGAATAGGAGATTGAAAAGAGTTCATCCAAGCAGCCTTATGAAATAATAGTCTGCAATTTTACTCACATGCAAAACGATGTTTTTGCATTTTGTCAGTCGGTGTTTCTTCTTCGTTCCTCCTGGAGGAGATTTATCTTTTTCTTGAGCAAATTTGTTACTTTTGAATTTCTTTATTTACGTATGCTGTTACTCTGATTAATTTCATGATTTTTTTTTCATGAGCTGGATCTATTGCACTGCCCCTCATCAACAGTAGGAGTCGCTGCAGAGATGTTGCTCTACACTGAGCGACAGCAGAAGAAGAATCCCACAGCAGTGGATTAATCTGAGCAAATCAGATTTTCCAAGTTAAATCCTGATGCATAGATTACAGTAAAAATAGCATCTAGAATCAACTGTCTCACCAAACGGCCCACAGGAGAAATGCATCAGGTCATCCAGGAGGAGAGATGCTGCCGTGACTCGATGCCACCTGCTGGGTTTCATTGCATAAACATTTCAATCTGAATAACGACTGAACTTCATGCAGTGTTTCATAACAAAGATCAGTTGGAATGGATGCCACTGTTTGACTTGACCGTTTATGTAAAGTTCCTTCAGATGAAATTTGTGATGAAGTGAAACTGAACTGAATGCAGTTAGATTAGTTTTTATTGGAAATTGTGCAGTAAATGAGCTTCCTAAGAAATCTGTATGCAAATATCCGTCAGATACTCGAGTGAAATGGAGACTTCTTCTCTTCCTCTTCTTCTTATCCCAGAGTCAGTTTGGAGAGTGTTTGTAGGGAGACGCTTCTCCAAATTAAAATCAATTTTAAATAACCCGTGGGATGCCGACTGTCGCTGGTTCCGTGCTTCCCTTCCCTCTGCTTCTCACACAAACCTTTTTTCAGAAGCACAAAAGCGGACCTTTCAATCACTTCCTGTTATCATCAAAGTCATCACTTGAAACCGCAGCGTGCCCAGATCTTTCTTCTCACAAACTCAAAGCTGACTTTGTTCTTTTCTTTCCTGCAGCCTCTCTTTCTGTTCACTCCTGTGATTTAGCATTCATTGTTTTGCCAATATTTGAATATGAAAGTATGACTGGTTCCTAAAAGGAGTTTAGATAATAAATAAAAGCCTTAGCAGACACATGTAGCATCCCATGTACAGACCACATGGTTAAATTTGTACATAACCCTAATGTACCTGACAGTAATACATATGCAGGTACAAACATTCAGAAATACCCAACAAAAACACCAACATGTCCCACAGTGTGGACCAGCAGTAAACTGACCGTTAACTAAAACCTCAGGAACCAGTCCTGACGCAGAGGAATGTGTTCTTTATGTCACTCCAGAATGTGTCCAGTTAATTAATGCGTCTCATTAACATAATATCTACACTGTTATTGGAGTAGATTTATGGAGAAGGTTCAGTTATAGTGGTAGAAGTGGAATCACTTTGTGTTTCTCCAGTCTTGGACTGGGCAGCCCACTAGGAGGTTGTTTTTCTCTTCACTGCTGTTATCAGAGAATAAACAGGAAATTATTAAAAATACATGAATAGAAGGCATGCAAAGCAGGAATTAATAAGACTGCCCTACAGCGTCAAGGTCTAAGGTTCAAATCCGGGCTGCGGTGCCTTTGAACATGTTTTTCTGGTGCAGGCCGGGTTCTCCGCTGGTTCTGTGGATCCCTCCTACACGACACACATTTTTCCTTAATTAAAAATTCCTACTTCTTCTTTTGGGTGAATGATTATGTGTCTGTATTTCCACTGTGATGGAGCGGTACAGAACCACCTCACACTTTAAATGACGCCCTAATAAACATTACAGATTGGTATTTGGAAAGTTAAACGGTATGATTAAAATTTCGGACTCTAGAGTAATTATTGAGTTCTTGGTCAGCATGTCTGGGTCTCATTGCTCTCCTAAACGAACCGGAGGCAGAGAAGTAAACGATCTTTTGTTATCTGCTTCCCTTTTGCTCTTTTATCTCCTCACTTCTTCTCTTGCTCTCTGCCTCTCTGTTTTTGGCGCTCACACACCGTTAAATAATTAAGATGCAATAAATCCAACTGTCACATCAAGTTTTCAGACGCCATGCGTTGCGTGCAGAGACTCCAGCCAGCAGAAAGAGAGCCTGTGTGTTTGAGTGCAGGAGAACCAAACAACATGCTGCAAAGAAAAACTTTATTGATTTCCACATCAGATATATCACACTCTGTTGTGTTTGGCTATCCATGACTCACCCCGTCCTTAAATGGCGTCTCTGTAACCCGTCCAGAACCTACGACGGTGTGTGAAGAATGGACCGATCTGCCCAGAAAGTCCTTTCTTTGATGATTTTGTTGTTTCATTATATTCGGTGCGGTCGGATGCTTTGGACCGTCACGCCTGGCTGCACAGAATACAAACCCAAACTCGGTCCTGGTGCTCATGAATAAACATCCAGACTTTCAGGAGAGGGACCAGAACTGGACTTTGTCAAACCTGAACAAACTCCAATAAGAATCTCAGCAGTGCAATCATGTCATTTCCACTGATTTACGATATGGTGACATTTAATATATAATCGTTTATTCTCTCCTCCAGGGGGCCTTTTGTGGCTCTAGTGTCCTTTATATGACAGTAGCCTGACAGGAGAGGGGAAGACGTGGTAAATGTCGTTGGGTCCAGGAGTCGAACCCGCGACCGGCGCGTCAAGGACTCAAGGCCTCCATCCTGCGCCGCCACGACTCGCCCATAGATTATATTTTTAATCTGTTCTTCAACCAGCAGATTGGACCAAAGGGTAACGCCTGACAGAACAGAACTCCTGACCATTCCTGGACCTCCTTGATGTGGACAGTGGCACTTACTTAGCATTACGTCTGTTAGCATTAAGATGCTATTTTAGGCTTGGATAGCTTTGCTGACAGGCTAACTCCTTTTAGCACAACATAAACACATCAGTGTTTTCCAGAGTTTGGTCTGATTGGTTTAGAAACAGAAATAAACCTCCAAAATTCAGAAAATTTTTATGTAAAACAAAAAAAATCCCTAAAAATGACATTGAAGTCAATGTAATTAATTAATCATCAGCAACGTTTTACTTACCCGGCTCTAGTTTAAATACAGACTGTGAGATATTTGTGATGCTTTTTTATCCTGCCTGTTCTTCCAAGATGCTGAACTGGATTCTCTAAGGAACTGAAACTCTTTATTTCCCGTTTAGGAGGAAGTGAGTCTGCTGAAGCTAAAACCAGATCTGATCGATGAAATCTGCCAACTATCCTTAACTTGTTCCACTGATTTAATCTGATGTGCAGTTCTTTAATTTTGTGGTTTCACGTTTGGTATCCGTGGTAACGGGCCCATTTTTCAGCTTCATTAAAGCACAAACACACGCTGCGTTGGGCATTTGTGGCCGATGCTTTGAGTTAAATGAAGCATCAACGGTTACCAAATGTTTTCACTCTCTGGGGTTTAATTGCATTCAGTTGCAGTTTCAGATGTTGAAGTTTAACGTTTCAGTTAAACACGCCTACAGATAAATGTAGGTTTGACTTTTATTTAATCTAATACTCCTGTTAGCTGATCATGCTGGTATTGTAAAAAAAAAAAGAAGTTTTAAAACATTTCTTATGTGAATATTTAATGATTAATTTAATAGATAAAATATAAATAAACATAAATAAAGTTCTTTTCATCAGGATTCATTCAGATGATTTGCCCTAGTTGACCCTTAATCCCTCCGGGCCAATTCATTAGTGCCATCCCATAATACTTTATAAGCTCTTTGTGATTAATGGGGAAGCTTAGACAGTATCCTGCTGTAGTTCCTATCCCAGTATTCCCACTGGCCTCAAAAACAATTTCCAGAGCCAGTAATGGAGCAGCGTGTCGCTGCAGGAGACGCCTGGCGAGGAGCCGCCATGAACCCACCACCACTTACAGATCATTTCCTTTACATAAATACGTTTTTTCTCATTTTCTCTCTGTTTTATTTTTCTGTACATGCTAGTTCCACTGGCAGATTATTTCACTTACAACAAGTGAAAAATCTTTAATATTTGAATAAAAAAGCTCTGCCAGTGGAACCAGGACTTTCCTGAAAAGTTACTTCTTGTTTTTGTTTAATTTCAAGTATATGAAGATATTTTCCCTGGAAACTAGACAAAAATATTTGGTAAGATTTAGTTTTAGTTTTCTGCAGTGCGGTTCATCTTCATGCTCAGTTTATGGATCAGAACCAAACTTCTTCCTTCGGTTTTGCTGCAGATCCAGTAGTTCAGGCCACATGCACTCATCCGTCACACAGCCAGATATTTGGATCCCTGTGATTTCTTGAGATTAAATATTATATTTAAATTTGTACAAATGTAGTTTGTGAAAGCTTCATCAGGGTTTAATAAAAACAATCATCACTCTGTGGAGAATGTTGATGCATTTGGTCATTTTTCTGACGGACATGTGTTGCTGTCAGATGGACTCGTGTTTCAGAATCCAGCAGAGAATAAAAGAGACGGAAATGAAAGAAGTTGTTGCATCAGTTTTTCTCCTGAAGCTCTGCTGCGTCTCTTCCAGCTGTAGGAAGAAGAACATCAGAGCCTTTCTGCTGCTTGCTCCTGTATTCATGGTCAAATAATAAAACCTTTTATTTATTTTTTATCTCATTCAAAACATAAAGTTATAACGAGCATAAAATTAAAACCTCCAGTTTGTTTTTGAAAACACTAACAGAGTTTTAGTTTTAGGAGCGTCCAGAACCAGAAGATGAGCTGAGCAAAATGTTTCACATGAACAAAGAAATACTTCCATAACAGATAACGACCCAGAGGAAGGAAGGAGCAGCTTTTACTGACGCTGATGAAGGGAGTCATTTCCAAAAGGATCATCCATTATCCTTTGTTCTGAGGGAAAACTGCAGACCTTTGTTTCCCTCTTTTTGTCTCATTACAGCCTTTATCTCTCTGGGCTCAGGAACGAGTTTGGAGAAACTTCATCAGGCAGAGAGCAGTAATTATTTATCGATCTTTATCGGTGAGCTCATCTGTGAACAACAACTTATTCCAATAAAGCAAAACAAACAAAGGTTTGTTGATTACAACATTAGCAATGGATTCACGTTCACCTGGGAGGGAGAGAGGAAACACTATAAAACACTCTGAGTAATCTGAGGCAAGAGAAATGTGGCTCATAAATGTGCCACATAGATATTAATATTTTATAGACAAGGTGCTGAAAAGCTGACAGACCAGCAATCTGTTTGGGTTAAAATAACACAGTAAATACATTTCAATTGAAAAGAGTAGAGACATTTTAAAGACTGAATTTCTGTAAAGCTTTAAACAGTTTATCCAGTCGGCTGAAACTGTTTGAATTGTTTGTAACGTTGGTTTTTATAGATTGTAATGTTTCAGAGATGGGACGGCCAAACCGACCAGGAACAGCTTTAACACGCAGCTGTTGCCAATAAAAAACAGGATCCCTCTTTCTTTCTCATCACATTGTGGTGAAACATTCAAACTGCTCCATCAAAAGGCCACAAACACACCAAACGTGTTTCCATCAACCTTTTTAATGCGCATGTGGAAGCAAAATTCAAAATAACTTTATGGTTTTTATGTTTTCATGGTTGGTTCAGAGGTTTTCCAGAACAGAGTTTCTTTCTAAATGAGATGGAAAAACATTTTGCTGAATAAGTTTTGCTGTCTGAACGCTCCCATCCAAAAAGCTGTACAAGTGTTTAACAATAATAATGATTACAATAATCAAACCCCATTTTCCTTCCTCTAGTCTAATAAAATACATTATTACAGTTTTTATCAGCTTCTCTTTAACCAGGAAGCTCATTTCAAAAACCTGCAAAGTAAATGAAAATGAGTCTTTCCAACCAAGGCAGAAGAGTGAAAAAAAAACTAATGACAGATGAGAGGTGAAAAAAAAATCTAACAAGTCCAAAATATTTTTGAGTGCAAACCATCCTCACTTAAATTTTAATGTGCTTTGAGTCTCCGTGGGCCCCATGCTGTTCCTCCAACTGTGAAACCGTCATTCTGCCTTTTCATGTCGGTGTTCCTCTGCACAGCCGGCAGCTTTTCAGAACCGTTCTGATCTCTGGTCACAACCTGGCTTATGCAAACATGGCTTGTAATACAGACACATTCAGTGACGTGCATCATCTTAGTATTCATGTTCCTTTGTGCTCATGTCAAATGAGGTAATCATTTTCACTCATTTCCTCAGAACCTGACATCTGATCTGTTTCCTTCATTGAACTTCACCAGATTTCAAAGTTTGTGTTCCTGTAAATTAATATTTTCCTTCATGAAACAGTAAAATCTTTATCTGCTGGTTGGTGTTTCTGCATGAAACTGAACTGAAACGTTTTTAAATGTGTTCAGATAACAAAATGTTAAAGTCACACTAAGTAAATTTAAAACAAAGTTCTGACCTGATCCCATTATACATAAAACTTTGACAACACAGTATTTAGTAGAAGCTAATGCTAAAGCGCTAACTTCAGTTCAAACTACATCTGTCCTTAGATTTTGCATCCTTGTTTATATCTTTTCCTGTTCTGTTCTGTTTCATTCTTCTGTGTTTTATATTCTATCAGCAGCTTTTATTTTTAAAGATGTTTTATGAAACCTGACTTATCATCATTGGATGAGATTCGGTCACATCGCAGGATTTACAGGACCATGAAAGTTTGATGCCTCTGCAGCAAAAAGCATCTCTTCATTTAAAAGCCTTTCTACTGCATGGGTCAAGAACACTTGACACCATGGTGAGTAAGTTAGAGGCTCAGAGGGTCGCAGAAGGAAAAAATATCCTCTCAGACATTTCTTGCTCTCAGAGAGTGAAGCTGAACAGAATCTGACGTGCGTACAACCTGGAATGCTTTCGTTGTGTTCAGCTCTGTTCTGTGCATCGGCTGTTCTCCTCTCCAGCCAACATCTGCTGCGCAGTAATTGCTGTCTGGAGGTATAAAATGTTTGCTAAGTGTTTGTGTGCAAAAGAGGAACTGAGACAGAAAACTCAAAATGGAAACTCATTTCACTTATTTTGCAGATGGTGCCTGTTCAAAATATCGGTTTTCACATGAAGTGATGAAACGAATTACCAACCAACATTTGTGCTTTTCTTTGTTCATTGAGGCTTGAAAATAAAATCTTGTTAATTAGTGTTTCTTCAGTTACACACTCACAGTCTGGCACGTTGAGCAGAAAGTGTAAACTTAAACGACTGAACCTGCATTTATTTACAGCTCTATAGAGACAAAATGTGTTTTTTACTGCCAGCAGATTCTACTTAAGTTCATTATAATATAAACAAAGTGTGAGTTTGGACGCAGATGAGTGGAATTACACATAACTCCAACCACTAGATGGTGCTAAAGTGCCAACAGTCTGATTATACTCCAGTTGGACCCGCATCTTTTCGCTGTTCAGTATTTAAAGATGTTTTTCTGTGGAAAATGATTCTACACTATTTGCAGAAAATATATACATTTTTCTTGGAAACTAAATTATTTGAAAGAAAATCTGCTATTGGCTGGTATTTGCACCGCAGCCAATCAAGTGGAGCCATGCATTTTGCTTGTCACTGATTGGTTCAACCTCCAGGCTGTAGATGTTAGCTCCTGCGGTTGTGCTAATATGTTTTCCATTGTGTTTATTAATGTTATATTTGGTGTTTGAACTATTAAAATATGCAGTTCTGATTGTTATTAGAGCATCTAAGGATTAGTGGAAACTGATTGTTGCTCTTTGTTGGTTTGAGGCAACTGAAACATTCAACCTGCTTTGACCCGGCGCAGCGCTCAGCTGATGAAACAGGAAGTCTCTGTGATGGCAGCAGGAAGTTGACAGTCTTCACTTCTTTCAGTTGGACTCCATGCAGCCTTCATGCCAGTTGAGGCTCTTTTCTCTGTTTTCTCTCTGCTGTACTCCAGCTCTCCCTGCATGGATCTGAAACACGAACCTCGGAGCTGCCAGGTTTCCCAGCAGAGGTTGACCTGATGTGTTTGCTTTTCCCCCCCAATGATGGCAGCAGGAGCAGCTAGCTGCTAGCTGGAGGAGCGTGACCCGAGGCGAGCGTCTTCGTTTGCTGACAGATTCTCTCTGATTTACTGATATGAAGTCATTCTGACCTCGTAGAAGTTAATAAACCAAAATGGGATGTACTGCTGTGGCGTTCAGAGTCGCAGCAGACGCAGCACTTGCTGCAGCACGTTGCTGCAGCTTCACATCAGACCAACCAGGCTTCTGCAGCTGCAGGTGTTTCTCTGTGATGAGTCAGTGCTGCAGAACATGGAGGACATGTCTGTTATGTTCCTCTCCAGGCTGACGTTGAAATGGTTTTGAATAAAACACATCTTGTTTAGCTGAACAGCTCCAGTGAAAGCTCTGCAGACATCTGAGGTTCTGGTAGCTCTAACTTTAGGTTTAGATATTTCTGCTGCACTAATTCAGTTGGCTGCATTTCCTCTGTACCTCCAGAAGCCTGTTAACCATTTAATCCAGGCTTCTGCTGTGCAGCAGGGAAACGGCTAAAACATGCAGAACAGCAAGGACAGGATTTACATAGAACTTAGTTTTGTCTGTCTGATTACATAAATGCTAAATATTTAATCAGATATTCAGGAACAAAATCCTTTCTACTTTTATTTCAGTATTTTTTTTGGCTGGCTACTTTTTACTTTTACTTGAACAAAATAGGTTGAGGTGATGCTGGTCTTCAGGATGATCTCTGTCCACCACTGACTGTTTGTCACTAATTAGTCTGATAATCAAAACAATTTCAGCAGAAAACATTGGTTCTGTAAGTTACAGTTTGAGGCTGATTTACAGACCAGACAATAAAACGGCAGTGAAGTCTGAATCAAAGTCTCATGCTGATCACTACGTTTCCATCCACTGGTTCGGAGCAAAACAACCAATGTTTCATCAGATGTTCTCAGAGCTGTGATGAACAGGAAGTAGAGGATTCAAACACGTCCACACATTTCAGGAAATGCAGGTTTTGGGTTTCATGCCTCTGGTAAGGCTCTGATCCAGCAGTGGATGGTAAAGTTCAGATCCAGTAAATGATTCATTTCCTCTTCAGTGCAGGAAAAAAAAAGCAGCTCAAGCTAGCTTAAAAAGTTTTTAGTGAAATTTAGGAAGTTGTATCAAATGTTTCTGTTTTTATCAGCAGTTTCTTAAGCAATCCTTTGAAATGTGTGTTAAAATGGCTGCTAATGAATGTCTGTAAAAATGAAGTGGAGCTGAATCAGCTACGATGACTCCTGGAAAAAAATCAAAGCGAAACAGCTTCACTGGTTCATTGATGACGTTAACATGTTCATCGTTAAAACCAGTTCAGGTTTCCTGCATGTCAAAGCACTATTTTTATTATTTTTATTATTTTTTTTACCCAATAATCTTCAACCAGAGGCATGTCAATTTTTATGTTTTTTATGGATTTTCATTGTGGGAGGAGCTCCACCGACCCTGAGAAATCACGCAGCGTCCGTCTGAACGTTTGTTTCATGGTGATAAATCTTCACTTCGTTCTGAAAAGTTCAGCTCAGATTTCAGCCACATTAATAATCTAATAAGATAAAATGGAACAGGAAGTTAGGATCAGGTTATGGTTCAGATATAAACATTTTACATCCTTGACATTAACATGTTTGCACAGAACCTGAATATAATCCAGCATGCTTTTCCTTTACATATTAAATCTTCTAATGGCCGACATTTTCCCATCCTGAGTTAACATGAATCATTTAAAGATTTGAAATAAGAAGATAATAAAAGTGGTCTGGCCGGGGTTTCAGTCGCTCTGCTCCTGGACCGATCCGAGTCAGTTACCTTATTAATATTTTAATGAATTAGTAAGAGCATGCTGGCTGTAACGGGGGAGCAGAGTTAATTCAGTGAGGTTATGTAATTAATGTCTGGGTCTCCAAATGAGGAAAAAAACGTGGAACGCCATTAATATAAAAACACAATCATATTTCTCCATTAAAGCCCTTTCATTGTCACAGCAGCTATTATCCTGTTTAATGTGTCTTAATATTTTATGTTATGCATCATGATGAATGATCCTGTGCTGAATTCTGGTTCAGACCGGTCCAGAGGTCTTCAACCTGCGGCGCCGGCGCCGAAGAGGGTCAGTGGAGCTTCTATGATGTTTATAAATAACTAGAATGATAAAGAACCAACTCATGTTTAAATATGGATCTAAGACTAAATGCAGGTTTTAGTTTTTTTCAGTGGACGTCCAGATGAGAAACGGATCCGTTGTTTGGTCTGATCAGCATCGTGACTCTAAACGACTCATTTAGTTTGAAGATAAATTTCTTCATCTTGCTTTGTAAAAGTTGCAGACTTTTGCTCTACAAGTTCAGTTTCATAAAAACATGAACTTGTATTTCTGACGTTAAATCAGACGAAATGTTTCATTTTTAGATTCATAAGAATAACAAAATGAAATATCCAGAAGTATTATTATTATTATTATTATTATTATTATTATTATTATTATTATTATTATTATTATTATTATTATTATTATTATTCTCTTTTCCTTTGATGTAACTGTATTTAGTAAACAGATAAATATCATTTTGTCTGATCAGGATTTTCACTTCAAACCTGTTTTCTGCTTTCACATCTTTTCTGATCCATTTTCCCTGAACCCAGATGTGTTTTGTTTTCCTTTCTTTTTGTTCTCTGTATCATCTGATCAGCCATTCCTTTCCTCTTTCCCTCCTTCCCTCCTTCCCTCTTTTCCTCCTTCATCCCTGCTTCATTTCCTGCCTCCATCTATTTCCATCTGTCCTCTGTCGGTGTTTATTTGGCTCCTATCTTCTCCTAAAATTCAATCATTGTTCTCGTCTTTTACTCTTTCCTCTCCAACTCGTCATTTTTACTGATCCATAACCTTCATATTGTCAGCAGATAAATAGGATTTAATCATCCAGACTTATAAATAAAATTACTTGGTCTTATTCTTGAACATTTGCAGTTAAAGATTTCAGTTATCTACATAAATATGATTTTATTTTTTATGTGCTCTGCATCAGATTAAAATGACTCAACTGTAATGACTGTAATCACAAAATGAGGCTTAGTTTAGTTTATTACTTTATTTAAAAGACACGATGTACAAACAGCATTAAAGATGCTTTGCACCAACATTAATTCACTTAGTTTCTATAAGAGGTCAGTAGATTAACTTGGTGGCAGATTTCAGGTCAAATTATTTTAGATTCACTCCAACATATTGATTGATTGATTGATTGATTGATTGATTGATTGATTGATTGATTGATTGATTGATTGATTGATTGATTGATTGATTGATTGATTGATTGATATTTTCTGTCAGTAGTTAGCTCAGCCAGCATGTTGTTTCCTTTATAAACTCTTCATTTCTCTCACATCTCTTCACTTCAACAACGGAGACGTTCGATTTTACTCACAGTTTAAGTCATTACTCTTTACTTTGTATTAATAATAAAAATCCTATTTTCAGATAGTTATTGATGTTTGATTGGTGGAGATTGTTTCTAAGGGACATGCTAATATTTGATCCTTTATGAACGACAACCTGCATTAAATTCAAACATATTTTTATAATAACTGCAGCTATTTATTGCCAATCAATCCCCCCTGAACATGCATAGAAACCACAGATTAATCTTTATGTCACATATTTTCATTATTTGTCAGATTTAACATATTTAATGCTTCCAGTAAATCTGCAGGGAATATTTAATAACTTACGTCTGATTTTATATCCAATGAGTTTCAGAAACTTTGAAAGAAGCTGGAAGCCTCTAATTATTAATTCATAAAGCCAACAGCAACGCAGAGCGTCGGAAGCCATTAGGCTCTGATTATTTTATAGGAATAATTTATCAGAGCTCAGCTTCGTTCCTCATCAGGTCATTTATATCCTAGAAATTCTTCTTGTTAAATAAAAGCAGTTTAAATGTTTCTCTCCTGTATCCAAACATCTTCTACCAAACTGGGAAAGTGTCATTATTTATGAGTTTATAAAGTACTTTGTATTCAAGAGCAAGAACCAAAACGTCCAGTCTGTCTTCAGATGAGTCCATCGTCCCTGAGACATGAGAATAAAATGTTTGGGTGTTTTGTCCTGTCTGATGCTGCATTGATGCAATAATTCATCCAAAATGTTTCTCTCTGCCTGGAATTGATCTGACATCTGAGTTTTACTTCATCAGTTCGGTTCCTGAAACACATCATCTCTTGGATGACCCCGAACGTCTCTTTGCTGCTGCTGTTGTTGTTTTCTGATGTTTCTGTGTTTTCGCTCGGGGCCGTTGCAGCGCTGCGATGCCATCTGAAATCTTCAAACTGAGTCATTCATTCTCAAAAACATATGCAACATTTATGAGTGTATGATTCAGAAGGTCACTGAGCTAAATTTGTTTCTGGACGAGATACTCAGAGACTCGGATCAGCAGCGGACGTGGCTGCAGGTAATTTTGTTTTTTAGAAAAGTGAGCATGTTGCTTTTTGTGCCTGGATGAGGAAAATGTTTCCTTTAGCAAAGTTTAGAGTTTTTCCCATCAGAGCTGCTCTGTCCAAACTGTCTCATCTCAACAGTTTCTATTGTCACTTACTGTAAACAGTTTGTTTATAATATTCATATCCATATGCACATATTGTACATTTTTAATCTGCTCAGTTACTTTCTTTAGGCCTGGAAATCAGTAGTTTCCTAACTACAGTGTTTATGTTGACCTCTGGCTCTTACTGTGCTGTTTGTGGCTCTTTATTCAGTTTAAATATTCCTGTATGGATATGAATCCTCCTGCTTTCACTCTCTGGCTCTTTGCTGCTGTTGCTCAGCGTATAAAGAATATTTATATTATATTCTACATTCAGTGTTTTATCATAACAGTTTCACAGATTTAGTTCAATATGAAAAGGACAGAAGAGCTTCAGTTACTGTGAATAATCATGTTTATGCTCAGTTTTTATGTTTCATAATGACACATCCTTTAAAAATCTGTGAATATCTGTTGGAAGTGAAATAATTTTCTGCGTTGCCATTGGTTACTGTTTTTATTTGTTACACACAAACACACATCATAAAGTTGAATAAAATCAGCTGTTGTGACATCTGTGCTGTTCTGCATTAGATCAGCCCAACCATCTGACATGTACTCAGGGTGTGTGTGGGGGTGTGTGTGTGCGTGTGTGTGTGTGTGTGAGAGTGTGTGTGAGCTGATAGAAGATGACAACAGGATGAAAGATGTGATGAGATGGAAACAAATGCTAAGAGCAGGTGCATCTGCAGATGGTCACAGCAAAAGTCAGGTGACCCACACACACACACACGCAAACACACACCCATTTGCCCCTTTATCTCACACTGCAACAGGCTCCACATGTTTGGAAACATCAGGCATGTCACTGAGTGATGATGTTTGTTCTGCTGCTCGAATAAACTGCTGATGGTTCATTGGGCTTTACAGACCCTGGAGTGTGTGTGAGCGTGTGTGTGTGGGGGGGAGTGTGTGCGTGGGTGTGTGTGTGTGTGCGTGTGTGTGTGTGTGTGTGTGTGATGCTGTCAGACCTCACAGATCAACTTTTTCTGGAAAGTATTTGACCTTTGTTAAGGTTGCGGTGGAGGTCAGAGGTCAGAGTGTCTTTGCTGAATGTTTAAGAAACTCAAGGTGGAAAGTGGAGATTCAGCAACATTTCACCTGAACGTAGCTCTGTTGCCATGACGATGAGTTCTGATGTGAGTAAAATTAATAACCATGGCCATGAAAGTAATATGAAAACATTACATTTTGTTCTGTACTCTTTGTGCTTTTATTTGTTTTGTATTTTTAAGTTTTAATAACTTTAGTGCTTTTTTTGCTTTAATTGAATTTATTTTTATTTCTCTTCGTAAATATTCATATTCTGAGTGTTTCCTCACTAATTAACACGTTTCCTTGGTTCCCGCCTCCAACAGCTGATTATTTTTTCAATCTTTTCATTTTTCATTTTCTTCTCTATAAATGTTTTTTCTGTTAGTTTTGATTATTTTCAGTAGATGTTTCTCTGTTCCCTCTAAGTCTCTGTTTCAGTTTTTAACCTCTATAAATTATTCTCTTATTCTTGGCTGTATGGAAAATAATTTATTTTAATTTACTGATCATGGTTTTATCTGAAAACCTTGTCATCTGTTTTATGCTCTTCTTCCATGCATACTTTTAAATGCAGTATAGATATTTTAGCAGCAGCTCAGAGCATTTGCAGAACTTCAGGTTCTATAATGTAAATAAAGAAAAGTCATGAGGTCGGTTTGAAAATAAAATAAAAACAGAATGGAATCGTTTAAAAGTTAGTTCATGTTTAGCTTGTAAAACTGGGTCCAAATCAAGTCGTAGAGGAGAGGTTAAAGGTCAACCCTCCATCCGGTTGGACTGATTTCTCGGGTCAGAACGTGTTTCTGATGGGTCCAGAACCGGCCACTCTCAGGTTGGATACATCTTTTGAAATCTTTGTTTATGAGCTCAGATCCAACATGGACACTTGTTTTGTATCGGGTTGAAACCAGTTTGTTGTTCCAGATGAAACCAAATCGTTTCCTCAGTCTGAACAGCTGATGTGGTCATTTTGTGGTCACTGTGTGGTCAGTGTGTGTGGTCACTGCGTGGTCAGTGTGTGTGGTCAGTGTGTGGTCACTATGTTGTCACTGTGTGGTCAGTGTATGGTCACTGTGTGGTCACTTTGTTGTCAGTGTGTGGTCACTATGTGGTCACTGTGTGGTCATTTTGTGGTCATTGTGTGGTCACTGCGTGGTTAGTGTGTGGTCAGTGTATGGTCACTGCGTGGTCAGTGTGTGTGGTCAGTGTGTGGTCACTGCGTGGTCAGTGTGTGGTCACTATGTGGTCAGTGTGTGGTCATTGCGTGGTCAGTGTGTGTGGTCATTTTGTGGTCATTTTGTGGCCAGTGTGTGTGGTCACTATGTGGTCACTGTGTGGTCAGTGTATGGTCACTTTGTTGTCAGTGTGTGGTCATTTTGTGGTCAGTGTGTGGTCACTGTGTGGTCATTTTGTGGTCAGTGTGTGGTCAGTGTGTGGTCACTATGTGGTCACTGTGTGGTCAGTGTGTGGTCAGTGTGTGGTCAGTGTGTGGTCACTATGTGGTCACTGTGTGGTCAGTGTATGGTCACTGTGTGGTCAGTGTGTGGTCAGTGTGTGGTCACTATGTGGTCACTGTGTGGTCAGTGTGTGGTCACTTTGTTGTCAGTGTGTGGTCATTTTGTGGTCAGTGTGTGGTCACTGTGTGGTCATTTTGTGGTCAGTGTGTGGTCAGTGTGTGGTCACTATGTGGTCACTGTGTGGTCAGTGTGTGGTCAGTGTGTGGTCAGTGTGTGGTCACTATGTGGTCACTGTGTGGTCAGTGTATGGTCACTGTGTGGTCACTTTGTTGTCAGTGTGTGGTCATTTTGTGGTCAGTGTGTGGTCACTGTGTGGTCATTTTGTGGTCATTTTGTGGTCAGTGTGTGGTCACTGTGTGGTCACTTTGTTGTCAGTGTGTGGTCACTGTGTGGTCATTTTGTGGTCATTTTGTGGTCAGTGTGTGGTCACTATGTGGTCAGTGTGTGGTCACTGCGTGGTCAATGTGTGTGGTCAGTGTGTGGTCAGTGTGTGGTCACTGCGTGGTCAGTGTGTGGTCATTTTGTGGTCAGTGTGTGTGGTCAGTGTGTGGTCACTGTGTGGTCAGTGTGTGGTCATTTTGTGGTCAGTGTGTGTGGTCAGTGTGTGTGGTCAGTGTGTGGTCACTGTGTGGTCAGTGTGTGTGGTCAGTGTGTGGTCACTATGTGGTCAGTGTGTGTGGTCAGTGTGTGTGGTCAGTGTGTGGTCACTGTGTGGTCAGTGTGTGGTCACTGTGTGGTCATTTTGTGGTCAGTGTGTGGTCAGTGTGTGGTCACTGTGTGGTCATTTTGTGGTCACTATGTGGTCAGTCTGTGTGGTCAGTGTGTGGTCACTGTGTGGTCATTTTGTGGTCAGTGTGTGGTCAGTGTGTGGTCACTGTGTGGTCATTTTGTGGTCAGTGTGTGGTCAGTGTGTGGTCACTATGTGGTCAGTCTGTGTGGTCAGTGTGTGGTCACTGCGTGGTCATTTTGTGGTCAGTGTGTGGTCATTTTGTGGTCAGTGTGTGGTCACTGTGTGGTAATTTTGTGGTCACTGTGTGGTCATTTTGTGGTCATTTTGTGGTCAGTGTGTGGTCACTGTGTGGTAATTTTGTGGTCACTGTGTGGTCAGTGTATAGTCACTGTGTGGTCACTGTGTGGTCAGTGTGTGGTCACTGTGTTGTCATTTTGTGGTCACTGTGTGGTCAGTGTGTGGTCACTGTGTGGTCATTTTGTGGTCACTGTGTGGTCATTTTGTGGTCACTGTGTGGTCAGTGTGTGGTCACTGTGTGGTCATTTTGTGGTCACTGTGTGGTCAGTGTATAGTCACTGTGTTGTCATTTTGTGGTCAGTGTGTGGTCATTTTGTGGTCAGTGTGTGGTCATTTTGTGGTCACTGTGTGGTCAGTGTGTGGTCACTGTGTGGTCATTTTGTGGTCACTGTGTGGTCAGTGTATAGTCACTGTGTTGTCATTTTGTGGTCAGTGTGTGGTCATTTTGTGGTCAGTGTGTGGTCATTTTGTGGTCACTGTGTGGTCAGTGCGTGGTCACTGTGTGGTCATTTTGTGGTCACTGTGTGGTCAGTGTGTGGTCATTTTGTGGTCACTGTGTGGTCAGTGTGTGGTCAGTGTATAGTCACTGTGTTGTCATTTTGTGGTCAGTGTGTGGTCACTATGTGGTCAGTGTATGGTCATTTTGTGGTCAGTGTATGGTCAGTGTGTGTGGTCAGTCTGTTCCCCATGAGGAGTTTAATGAATTCATGAATCCTTGATGCCTAACATATCAGAGCTTAAATCTGTATTGAAAGAATCTTTTTTAGTACCAGATGTTCAGTTTTTGCTGTTCTATAAGAAATTTTAAAATGTTTTTCTTGCTTTTCAGTAGAGGAAAACGTTTTCATTAAATGTCAGATCAGATATTTACCATATGCTGCGGTAAACTCAGCAACCGGCTGAGGCTCTGCAGAATATTTTTCTGCTTGGTTTGATAAACTGAACTGGACCTCACTGATTTATAATTAAGACCCAACAGGAATTTGTGTAAAAGAAATTAGATCATGTCATCACTGGGTCACATTGACTATAAAACAATAAAAGACACAAAGAGATGAAAAGAAAGGATGAAGTTTAGGACTGGAAGCTTCTTCAGTTCTAACATGTGAAGCTGCAGGTTCACACCTTTTATCAACACAGAGACACAAATGGATTTTGGCTGTGCAGTGAGGATAAGAGGTGGTAATGTATTCTGAGAAAGCTCATTTACTGCTACAAGTTATCAGGGGAGAGGAGAAGCTCAGAGGGAGAATCAGAGTAAACAGGTAAAGGTGTGTGAGGCTGTAAAGTGGAAATGGAGTGTGTTTACAGAGCACTTTTCTGTTCTTGATTAACACACAGAGTGCTTTTACACTTACAGGCCACATCGATCAATTCATACATATTCATAAAGGACTCGCTGAAGTCTTTGAACATGCAGAGCTTCTTTCTCCGTCTGAATGAACCCGAAGCAGAGCTGCGTTCAGGATCCTGACATGTCAGGAGATTACCCTTCTCCTGCAGAGGAAAATGTAAAATTCACACTAAACCATTTGTTTCTTTTGCTTTTTAAGAACAAAAAACAAAAAAAATGTGAGACATAAAAATCAGTGTTTGTGCCTTGTTTGTGAGCTAATGAATATTACAGAAGGTAGAGCTAACACCATTAGCAGAAGCTAACACCATTAGCAGAAGCTAACACCATTAGCAGGCGCTAACACTATTAGCAGAAGCTAACACAAAATCAAATATTGGAAGATAACAAATTTCTAAGTCTATTTGAGAAAAAGTTTTGCTAACCTTAAACAGCTTCAGTAACAGAACCGGCTCTCTTTGCATCATGTTACAAACAGCAGCCATTTTGGCCAAATCGCTCCTCTTTATCTGTTCCCTCCTCATCTTCATCTCTTCTGGTCATTTCTGCAGTGCTTTCTCTTTCAAAGCGCTCCAGTTCAAACTGAAAGAACTGAATGTTGCATAAGAATGACTTGTAGCTGGACAGAGCTAGTGCTAGCACCTAGCTGCCATCTACCCAGGATGCATTGCAGCATGTAGATGTTTGTGTGGATATATTTTATTACAACAAAACAGCCTCCAGTATGTTTACTGTATTGTCTTCCTACATGAAGTAAATGTTTCTCAAATAAAGTATATTATAAAAAAATAAATCATATTTCAGTAAAAAGTTGGAGTTGAGTTTTGAGTTGTGAACGCAGCTCACTGCTGCCAGCTGGTGAACCTGAGTGTGGCTCATCTTGACCATTTTCATTAATGCAAATATATTTTAAGTGCTGAACCTTTTCTTTCTGTTTTACAATTTCATGCACCACTGAGGCCCTGGACAACACGGAAATATTAGTTTTGCTCTAATTAAGCCCTAAACATTTTGGTATTGTGAGGCCTCCTGAGAGTTTAATGAAAACTTTATGCTTAATGACTCAGCTGGGAACTCAGAAACATTTAATCACTTTAACTCATTTTGTTGTGCAGTAAAAACAGCTGCAGATATAAAAACAGCATTTAAAGATTCTCTAAATGGATCACTGAGTGCAACTCATCAATTCAGAGGTTTTTCATGTAAAATCCAAATAAAACATTTTCATTTGAACAGAAATTAAATTAAATGACCAAGTTCAAACTTTGTGGGGAGTTTTTTCCCCGTCAGTTTAAAATCATTCAATGTTTTCATCTCCAGTTTTCTCATCCACTTTTAAATCCAAAGTAATTAGACAGAGAAACTCTGGGCTCAACATGTTTGTCTTCTTTAGATCAGATGAAGTTGAATTAAATGCACAGTGAGATTTTGAGGATTCAGGTCAAAATCGCAGACAGACAAAACAAACTTGTCAGTTTTATGGGATCTTATTTTCCACTCACTGCTGCTGATTAACCGCATAATAAAGCACAGTTTGTCCAGACATTAGGTCCGGATCTGCCCTCAGTTAGATTAATGACGTCCATTACTTCCTCCTTTACACTCATGTGTGTGTTTGGTCCACAAGTTACAGAGTCTCCAGAGTAAAGAGATGTAATTCTTTTCAAATAACAGCTGCTGCCGTTGAGCTTTTAGATTGTTTGTTTCTAACAGTCTGGGCCTCCTTTCTGATAGAGAGCTCAGACAGCGCTGGTCCGAACACGACCCGGTCCAAACACGACCCGGTCCAAACACGACCCGGTCCAAACACGACCCGGTCCAAACACCTCAGGGTCAGAACATGAATATAAAAGCTCCAGTAAGATTCTTAAACAGGAAGATCAGGAACAAAAACTCTGGGTTCACGTTTATTTCACGAAACATTCATTTTCCTTTCAACCTCATAATTACTTTTTGCCTCCAAACTGATGAAAACTCAAAGTATCCTGGAGGAAACATGCTAGGCTGATACGTGATGCTGCTTTTTACATCGAGATGCTGGAAGTTTTCAAAACTCGGCTCCAGCTCCGTCAGGGTAGCTTCATTTTTAAGTTTGGGTTGGATGTGGACTTTGACTGGGCCACCCAAAGCTCTGGCAGGTTTAGTGTCAGGATTGTTTTGGATTCATCTCCTTCCTGAACATCCAGCGGGTTTCAGGTCGGGTTTGTTTCGGTGAATCTCTCCGGTTTCAGATGGACACAGATCCTGACGCTCTTCTGCGTTGTTACGCCTGGAAATCTGGATGTTATTGATTCGATGTCATGAAGGAAGACATTTGTGGTGCAGCTGCATTACAACATTAAAGTCCTAAAGAAAACCCGTGTTGTTTTTATTGTGACATTTTGCTGATTCCATGAGACTCTCTGTGTAGTCACACGTTTATAATTAGGTTTTATTCCCAGGAAGGGAAACGAGGCTCAGACTGGAGCAGAAAAACGGATTTTCTGCTGCAATAAGCCAAATTTTCCCCCTGGCAGATTTAGGTTAAAATATATGTTTTCCCTTGTTTCTAATAGAAAATGAGGCGAAATAATGAAACAATGTGTTTATTTATTTATATACATACACGGATGCTTGCCTGTCATTCTCAGTAATCAGTGGAAAACTTTCTTGACGTTACAGAGATGAAATCTCTTTAAACGCTGAGCAGGTTTGGTTCTTGTTTGTTGACAGTTTGATCTTTAGTGATGAGTTTCAGGTATTTATAGTCTTCTTGTGTCAAATCAAGTCTCAGATGTTTCTGCCATCCCTGAGTTTTCTTTAGGATCTTAATATTTTGTAAAAATCTCCCAGTATGTCCAGATTAATTATCCTATAATCCAGCTGGACATGAAGCAGGATTTCTGCTTGTTCAGTGTTATTTTGTAGGTAACTTTGTGCAGTGAACTAAAGTTGATCTGATCACCGATTTCTGCTGCTTAAAATCATTATTTTAAAGTTCAAACCTGAAGAAAAATCTAAGTAAATGTGAATATTGATTAGTCTTCCTGTGGTGAGAATTATTTTTGCGTAGGTAATCTCTATAAAATGTTTTCAGAAAGTTTAAGCAGCCAGACTATTAAGCCAAGTTTTGGGAATATTTGCTGTGTGTTGAACTTTTTGACACAATTTGAGCTGAGGCAACGTTGCTCCGTGTTTGCAGGGTTGAATGGGGCTTCATAACTGGACCTGGGGGAATTACAGAGTGTGTTTTGGCCGATGGACTGGACAGCTCACTGCTTACCGCTGCAGAGCTGACCGCTGGAAACACAAAGTGAAGTTAGCCGCCGTGTTTCTTCTCTGCAGCAGCCTGAGACGGAAACGTCGGGTTAGCTTCAGCAACTTTCTAAAAACAGAAACATCTTGATTCAAATGTTCAAAATGACTTCATATTCATAGCTAATTATATATTTTGTTAGGTTGAAAAGTAAGATGCTAATAGAATCTCAATGTTATTATTTAAATGGTTATTCATTCCTGAGAGACTTGAGTTCCTCAGTGTCTTTCTTTGATTCCTGGAGTTTCAGTTCTTGAGGAAACTGATCAGTTCAGCGTTTCGGACTCAGATTAGCTCCTTCCTGGGTAAAGTCTCTGCTCTGCAGGCATCGCCTCCTCACGTTCCCTCTGATCATGTTGCTTTACCCAGTTTGTGCCGCCTCACTTTGTCAAGTTTGAACAAAGGTTTCTGACCCACATGCAGAATCTGAAGCAGGATGCAAGGCAATTCAAAAATTCATTTACAATCTGTAAAACAGAGGAACAGCAGGATGTCCCTTCTTAGGTCTGGTCTGAGGTTCATCTGAAGATGGAGAGCTGGATTAGAGATTGTGGGAGATGTTGACAATGGCTATATTCAACTAGGAAGTGAGACAGGCTTACGTTCTCCCTCAGAGGGAGGAGGAGGCAGGATCCGGGCAACCAGAGGCGAGTCTCTGGTCTGTAGGGAGGGAATGAGTGGAGGGCAGGCAGGTGAGGCTTGGAGCTACAGGTGAACTTCCGGTTTGGTTCTTGTCCTGGAAGCAGGCGAGTTCAGCGGGGTACCCGGGACAAGAAACAGAGATCAGGAAGCGAGGCAGAAACAACAAGCTGAGCTTTCGTAAAGAGGTCACAGCTACGTTTTCTCAGGAGAACTACTACAGAGCTGGAGACTACCATTGGTGCGTAATCACCTGGCGGAGAGTTGAGGTCTTGCAGCTTTTTAAATTCTCTGGCTGATGACCAAACATGCTGCAGGTGCTCAGCTCTGCTCCAGGCCACTCCAGCAGGGAGCCAATGGGGAGAAAACAGACTAGCACAAAACACAGATCCTGATACTTTTATTATTATTATTATTATTATTATTATTATTATTATTATTATTATTATTATTATTATTATTATTATTATTATTATTGAAATAAATGTTGAAGTTGTTACGTTGGGTTTGTGTGGATCCAAATGGTCGGGTTTGTCTCGGTACCAGTGTGACACATTGCTGCCGGTATTGAGTCGTCCTGACGGAGCCGCAGGCTGAGGATTAGAGTCTGAAACATGCACAGATAAACTCTGCAGAGCTTCAGAGCGTTTGTGACATGATGGGAGTCCGGGGGCTTCATGAAGATGGATCCTCCGTCTTTCCAGGCCAGCTTCCAAAGCTGCAGCAGCTCCACTCATTTATTTAAATTTAGCACCTTTCATCAGAGGGATTCCTCCAAAACAAAAGCTCTGGTGGAAATCCTCAGCTGAACGCATGAGGAGTGATGAAACCAGATAATTCTGTGTGCTCAGTTTTATTTGTGGGTTTCTTGTCATCTTTATCCCCAAACGGCCACACACACACACACACACTCACCCACACACAGTCGTGTTTTCATCACTTGTGGGGACTTCACATTGATTTCCATTAATTTCTACAGCCTAACCCTTACCATCATCCTAACCCGTACCATCATCCTAACCCGTACCATCATCCTAACCCTATACCTAACCATCACAGACCTACCCACTAACCCAAAAACAACAATACCCCTCATGGGGATCAAGGAAATGTCCCCACAAGGAGCAATGGTCCCCATAACCCCAGATTGTAGACAGAAATAGGTTCCCATAAAGATATAAAAACCTGGTACAAACACACACACACACACACACACACACACACACACGCACACACACCGCAGACATGTCTTCCCTGTGGCCTTTTGTGTGTGAATTGATGTTCTGTGGAAGATAAAATGGAGCCCTCTGGGTAGAAATGGCTCCACTGAATTCCCTCCACCTCTCTGTGAGAAGTGAAGGAACCCGTCTGTGTGGAAATGAGTGGAGGTGTAGCTGCAGAGCAGATCCATCACATCTTTGTCTCCCTCCTCTTTCTTTTCGCTGTCTAATCCACGCTATTTTCCTCCAGGTGTTTCTATCTTTCCATCCTCTCTCCCTCTTCATCATTCTGTCATCCTTTTCTTGTCAAATTAGGCGTTATATATACTTTTACATTTTCCATATATTCTCTCTTTTCCTTCCCCTCCTTTATCCCATTTGATTCCTTTCATCCTCCATCCTTCCCTCTTCTCTGTGGATCCGTCCTGCTTTCTAACGTCACTCGGCTGTTTCTTCCTCCTGATAAGCCTCCACTTCGCTCAGCTTAATATTTTTCCTCTCTCTTATCTCTCTCTGGTTCTTTATCATTTTTTACACCTTAACCTGTAAATCACTTCCTTGATTTTTTTCTTCTTTTGGCGACATGATAATCTGCTGTTGGTTTCTGTCCTGGTTTATCTTTGTGTACTCTGCCTCCCTCTGACTCATTGTCGTACAGTTTGCGGTCAGTCAGTGCCAGCAGAGGTTGGCTTCTGAGTGCCAAAAAATGCCAGTTATGTGATTTAACAGCAGTAAAACAGAGTTCAGTTAGTTGGTTGTTATCTGGGGCTCTTGATGTCCTCCTGGTAGATATGAGCTAAAACACGTTACAGTCTGACGATACCAAAACTATTCAGTAACACAAAAACAATAACGGTTTTTATCAAAATCACTGGAGATGGGGACTTCCGGGTAATGGCGACCAGGTAGGCAGCATAAAACAGAGGCTCTGCATCGATAGCTACAAAAGACCCCCTAATTCAAGGTACTGACTCGTCAAAAGTTACTTTTTCTCAAGAAGAATGAGCGGGGATAAAAGCAAGAAGGGACGAGTCCAGTCTCGGAATCCAGAAGCACGACATGAAAGCAAAGTTTGCGGAACCCATCCGGTCGAAGAAGGAGAGAAGATGGCGGATGAGACCTTGCCTGTTACAATTAGCTCACTGAGGCAGGTGGTGGGTGAAGTAGTGGCGGACGGCATGCGAGACCTCAAATTAGAACTGAGAAAGGAGTTAGCGCAAGTGAAAATGAGCGTGAAAGAAGAAATGAAAGACCTCTTGAACGAAATGACGTCTGAAATAAATCAACAGGTTAGCACCGCTATCAACAAGACAGAGGAGCTAGCTAAGCGCCTTGGAGAGATTGAGAAAGGCATGGCGAAGGAAGAGAGATGGGACTGTGGAGTGAGAGATGCTATTGTCCAGTTGCTGAGTGAACAGAAATTGCTCCGGGAGAAAGTTACAGATTTGGAAGGGCGCTCACGCCGGAATAACCTGCGGATATACGGCATTCCTGAAAATGCGGAGGGTACCTCGATGCTGAGGTACGTGGAAAACATGCTTAAAACTGAACTCGGGGACGGCTTGGATTTAGGCAGCGAGAAGAGCCTGGGGATAGAGAGAGCCCACAGAGCGTTGAGCGCGCAGCCCCCGGCTGGTGCCCCACCTAGATCCACGGTGGTTCGCTTCCTGAAATTTAATGTTAAAGAACAAGTCCTCCGCGCGGCGTGGAGAAAGCCTATACATATACAGGAAAAACGCATATTCTTCGACCATGATTATGCCGAAAGTATACAGCTGAAGAGGAGAGAATATGCTCCAGTTAAGAAGGCGCTCAAGGAAAATGCTATTCGGTTCCAAACCCCGCTGACTAAAATGCGTGTGCACTTCGACTCCGGCATGACCATCTACAACAGCGCGGAGGAGGCAGCCCTGGACCTGCGGAGACGCGGATTTACAGTGGGACCGGTGTGCGCAAACAGACCTAAAGTTATCACGGCGGAGATGATCAACAACCTTCTACCGGTGGATGTGCTGGAGGGAGGCCAGCGCCGGGCCTGCGAGAGAATGCACGGGAAAAGTTGAGGGCTTTCCAGCGACCGGGCGGAGAGGACGTCGTTGTTGATGAGTAATCTTTTTTCTTCTCCCTACCGAGGAAACTTCGGCCGCCCAACAGCTAGCCCCTCGGGCTGGCTGATCAGTACTACTTAAAAGCTCTGGGTGATCGGTTCTGCACAGGAATATGGTGGGGACTATGACTCCCTCCCAGGATGATGAAGGATCGATGCAGGTGACTCTTAGATTAGTTTTTTCAGTTTCCTTTCTTTAAGTAGGCAACTAAGCAGGGGCCCCACGTAGTGGCAGTTTCCCCTACAATAGGAGGGATAAGGGTTCCTCTTATTTGGAAGACCTGTTCATTGTTATGTTAAGTTTTCTTTCCAAGTATTTTTGTTTGTTGTGTGTTCTGAGGGCTGGGAGTGTTGGTTTACAGGTGGGTAAAAACATGTTGATGTCTGGAGGATATGTCCCATAATGTATTGACTTTGAATGTGAATGGTATAAGGAATCCCATAAAAAGAAGTAAGATTATCTCAAAGCTTAAGCGAGAGCAGGTGGGTATTGGCTTTTTACAGGAGACACATTTATCTAATGATGAACATGAGAAACTTAAGAAATTGGGTTATAGAAAGACATATTTTGCTTCCCACAGATCGGGGAAAAAAAGAGGGGTGGCTATTCTAATATCCAACAATATCAGATTTGATCTTATTTCAGAACACATAGATAAAGAGGGAAGATTTGTGTTGGTGAAGGGGAGGTTGGAGCAGGAAGAGGTCACTTTATGTAATATATATGCACCTCCTGGTAGTAAGGTGGATTTCTTTAAGGAAGTACTTAGTCTTGTGGCCACGGAAGCAAGTGGCACATGTATATGTGCAGGAGATTTTAACTTACTCCTAAATCCAAAGATGGATACAACTAGCAGAGAACGAAGAAGGACTCACTTAGAAAAGCAATTTAAAAAACTTATTCAAGAATTGGGACTTATAGATGTATGGAGATATTTGCAAAAACATGACCGGGAATTTACCTTTTACTCTGCTAGGCATAATGTGCATACAAGAATTGACTATTTTTTTATGTTTAATAGAGACCTTCACAGAGTAAAAGATTGTATAATAGGCCAAAGAGACATCTCTGATCATTCTGGTCTAAGTATGAAAATTAATTTAATTAGGCATTCTAAAAATACTCTATGGAGGCTTAACACAAGCTTACTAAATAACGCTGCATTCAAAACTGAAATGACAGAAGAATTTAAAAGGTATTTAGAATTCAATGACAACGGTACAGTTAGCCCTGCAATTCTGTGGGATGCGGCTAAGGCATATATGAGGGGTAAAATAATTGCAAAATGTTCGAATTTGAAGAAGATTAGAATGAAGAAGTTAACAGACTTGCAGGAAAACCTGAAAAGATTGGAGCAGCAGCATTCGATTAATAAGAACCCATCCTTACTGGAGGACATGAGGCCTATTAAACAGGAGATCCACAAAATTTTAAGTGAAGAAATAGAAAAAAAACTTAAATATATGAGACAAAGATATTATGATGCAGGACCTAGAGCTGCTAAGGTGCTGTCGTGGAGGCTTAGGAAGCAACAAGCGGAAAACACGATTTATAAGATTCGAAACCCAAGGACTAACAATATATCGAATAAACTTGATGAAATTCAGAACGTATTTGAAGGGTATTATGCATCCCTATATACACAGCCGGACAAAATAGATAATCAAATAACTCAAAAATTTCTTAACTCATTGGATCTCCCATCTTTAGGAAAAGACCAAAATGACAAGTTGATGGCAGAAATATCAGCCGGGGAAGTTGACTGGGGGATATCACATCTTAAGACCGGCAAATCACCAGGCTGTGATGGGTTTCCTCCTGAGTGGTATAAGGCTATGAAGGATTCTGTTGCCCCACTATTGAAGGCCTCCTTTAATTACACTCTGGGAGGGGGCTCTCTCCCACCGTCATGGCAAGAGGCTTTTATTTCAGTCATACCAAAGGTGGGGAAGGACAGAACGGACCCAAAAGGATATAGACCAATTAGTGTGTTAAATATAGACTATAAACTATATGCTGCAATATTAGCTAAGAGATTAAGTACCCTGATGCCTTCTTTGATAGATGAGGATCAGACAGGTTTTATTGGTAATAGACAAACGCATGATTGTATAAGGAGGGCCATTCATGTTATTGACCACATAATCAAAGAAAAATCAAGTGCAGTCCTTTTCAGCTTAGATGCCGAGAAGGCGTATGACACTGTAGGGTGGGAATTTTTGTTTGAGGTAATGAAGAGATTCGGATTTGGTGAGAGATTCATTCGCTGCATAAAAACTATATATTCTTCACCAAAAGCAAGAATCAAAATTAACGGAAGTCTCTCAAATCAAATAACACTACAACGAGGATGTAGACAGGGTTGCCCCTTAAGTCCATTACTTTTTAATCTTTTTATTGAACCACTAGCTCAGGTTGTTAGGGAGGAGTCTGGTTTGGAGGGGGTGACGATAGGGAGTGTGGAGAGCAAGATATGTCTATATGCGGATGATCTTTTAGTAATAATTAAAAGCCCTGAATCTGGTACTCCAGTGCTCATGGATATTCTGGAATCATACGGCAAACTTTCCGGATATAAACTTAATATGCAAAAAACTAAAATTTTGACTTTCAATTTTAGCCCATCGAAACGGTTAATAAATAGCTACCAATTTAATTGGAATCAATTACAAGTGGAATACTTGGGGATCATATTAACAAAAGATTTAGCTCAATTATATGACGTTAATTACAAATGCATAAATAAGAAAATATATGAGGACCTGGCCAGATGGAGCCTGCTTCCCCTAGACATTGGTAACAGAATCCGTGCAATAAAGATAAATGTCCTTCCGAGATTACTGTATATATTTCACGCACTCCCTGTGGAGGTCCCAGTAAAACAATTTAGGGAATGGGATAAACACTTCTCAAGGTTTATTTGGAACAATAAAAGGCCAAGAGTGAGATACTCGACCCTGCAGCTGCCTAGGGATGGGGGGGGTATGGGTCTACCCCACCTGGCGGATTATTACATGTCGGCCCAGTGTGGACCCCTGGTACGCTGGTGTAGCCCGGCCTATGAGGCTAAATGGAAAGACATTGAACTCTCCTTGCTGAACTTCCCTGCACAGTCAGTACTGGGCTGTCTGGACGGATTGCCCCAGGTATATCAGTTGCAAAATCTGTGCCTAAGCTTCTCCTTGAAGGTATGGGCAGGGTTGGTCAGAAAGTTTAATCTTCACAGACAGATAGGGCTGTTGAGTTGGCCTCATGCGTATCACCGCATTTCCTCCCAGCATCGATAGATCATAAATATAGAAGGTGGGCAAGACAGGGAGTCACCGCATTCTGCACTATAGTTAAAGACGGGGTATTAATGAAATTTGAGGAGCTATGCCAGACCTATGAGGTGAGTAGAGAGGACTTTTATCGCTACTTACAGGTCCGTAGTTTCCTAAGAAAGGAAATGAGAATTTCTGACTTGGAGACAATTCCAGGCATAATACAACTTTTTATTGATTCATATGCTGGTAAAAATATAAGAGGAATTACTGGCAAATGTTATAGAAATTTAAGATCCATGAATAAAAACTCAACAGACTATATAAAAGAGCGATGGGAAAAGGAAGCAGACATGATAATTACGTCAGAGGCATGGATGCAAATTTGGAGGGGCTCCCTGTCGACCACAAATTCTTTGATATGGCGCGATTTCACATGGAAGAATCTAGCCCAATTTTTCATCACGCCGAAGCAGAGATCTCAGATGGGTGGGTTACAGCTTCCGTGCTGGAGGGGGTGCGGCGTGACTGCGGTAGGCCACTACCATGTTTTTTGGGACTGTACGGAGTTACAGACTTTTTGGAAGGATGTACATCGTCTAATATATAAAGTTTTGGGTATAAATCTGGACTTGTCATTCACTGTTCTGTATCTTGGAATGCTCCCTGAGGGACTTAGCAAAGGGGATACATACCTGCTGAAAATAATTATGGTCGCCAGCAAGAAAGCGGTCACTAAGTGTTGGCTTCAACCAGGCCCCCCTTCATTGAAACTCCTGGTGAATATTATAAATATGATCCACGACATGGAGATGTTGACATTTGCAATACGACTTAAAAAGGAGAAAGGAGAGAAACTCTGGAAACGTTGGGAATGCTTTATTGTCAGAGGCGATGAACAGTGATTTGTGGGACTCTGCACCACCTGAGCGAGAAAATGGGGTTCCTTACCTGATCACATATTTTTGGTTCTCTGGTTCCTGATTCTGGACTTAATACTTTGTAATAGTTATGGAAATGTAATATTTTATATCGGTATTGGTGAATGTCACCTGCCCTAGCCCTCTTGTTTTGCCGTGTTCTGTATTTGTATATCTACTTGTTTAAAACTAAATAAAAATAAAGTTTAAAAAAAAAAAAATCACTGGAGATGCAATTATTGATTCCTCTACTGTTCATATTTTCACATCCCAGAACCAACAGGACCGGATTCAGGCTGTTTCCTTCCTGATGGTCCGGTAGACCCGGTTCTGTTGTCCCATTTCTCTTTCTTTCTGCCATGATTCAAACCTGTTCCCCTCCTGGCCTGTGGGGGCGCTGTACCAAGAACCACTGAAGGAAACAACACAAAATCCTTCTCTGAATATTTTACAGAATTTGACAATAGAGAAATACAGTTTAAATAAGAATATGAATAGATATAAAACAGCACATAAAAAAATACATTCTGCCTAAAGACAGAGAAGATGAACACTCAGATGTTTTATTCTTGGTTTGCAGAAAAAAAAAGAACACATTCATCCGTCCATAGTGTAAAATAATAAACCTGTGGTGATATATAATAGTAGATTCTAACTCAGGCTTTTGGATCATTGTGAATTTTTGCTTCCTGTGTTTTCAGTGTATTTGCAGTATGCTGTATAAAAAGGGAAAATATGGTATAATATACTCTTAGTGTTATATGTCCATGTAATAAAATTACCCTTTTTAATTATCACCAAAAATTTATTGCATGACCCTTCAAACTTCCAGACTTTTCCCCATAACTCCACTCTAAATGGATGTTTACTGGGAAATCTGAACATATTTTATACTTTTAGGGCCAAAAGGTAATTAGGTAAGATAATTAAATTAAAAACGTTTTAATACTTTTTCAGATCTCCAACCAACTGAAATCTGATGTGACATATAGGCTGCTTACTTTCAGCCATCGGCTGCTATGTTGCCATCACAGTACAGCAAACCTTTGGATTAACTAAATCCTTTTTACCGTGACAGTTTTGTAAATCCGTATTTTGTTCATAAAATTCAAATTCACCATAATGCCTCTGGTTTAGCTCCATGCCACATGAGCGATATATTCCTGACTAAATCTGAGAATTCATGAGCTTCAATTACTGAAATGAAACAAAAACCAACATAATTTATCAAGACTTGAACCAGAAAGAGGCAAGAAAAGGTAAAAATGGTTAAATCTTTATCCGACTGATTTAAACGTCACTGGAAATGAAAAGAGAAAAGCCTGATGAGTAACGAGGCGCCGCTCTCCTCTTCTGATGCTAATGCAATGCATCATTCCTGACAAATGGATTGGCTAATTACTGTCAGTGATTACACTTACCCCAAAGGGAATGAGAGAACGATAAGTCATTAGGAGGTCAGCTGACAGGCTCAATCTTTATGTCTTTACACTTTGATTCTGGCTCGTTTGGAAATTATTGACCTTAAATTATGAATTTAACAAAAGTGAACTGATCTGAAATAACCAAGTAACTGTAACTGTGGCAACTTTAATTATTCAAAAGAGGAAAAACAAAAAGTGATCTAACAAAGAGGTGGAACCCATCCATCCATCCATCCATCCATTTTCTTTACACCCTTATTCCCTAAATGGGGTCGGGAGGGTCGCTGGTGCCTATCTCCAGCTGCGAGAGGGGCGAGAGGCGGGGTACACCCTGGACAGGTCGCCAGTCTGTCGCAGAAAGAGGTGGAACCTTTCAGATAAAAACCTTTTGGTCCCAAAGACAAAGATCCATCTTGATGAAGCTCCAGAGAGGTCAGTCAGGTGATAAACTCGTCTTCAACCCTCTGACGTCAGACAGTGAAGATCCGAATCCTGACAGCGAACAGAAAGCCGGAGAGCATCGTCTTCACAAACTGAGTCAATAAAATCTGTCAGAATCTGTGACTGAGGCTCAGTGGGTAACGTAGTCTGGATGTTACTGGTTCAAGTCCAGCTTTATGTGTCGCTGTGCCCTTCGGCAAGGCACCCGACTCCCAGTCAGTTTTCACCCGTTTCCCGGATCGGACCAACTTTAAGCCCGCTCTGACCGGTCAGTAAGACCAGAGAAGTCCATTTAAGAGGGACGTATGGCGTCTCAAACCCATAGGAAGTGATGTCATTGTGTCGCTTAAAGAATCTGAACAATGTGGTCGTAGTTTTACGTCAGGTTGATCCATGGACTCACACGAGTCCGACTCCTCCAGCTGGAGACCATGGCTCCTTCAGGTCACATCACTTCCTGACCCTGATTTGACCTCTTCTATCGGGTTTGATGCTTCCAGCAAAAGTCCAGAGAGGAATGAACCGACAGCCTGAGGAAATGATTATCTCTGCAGATTGATGCCATTGATTTATCTTGTTATGTTTGAGATTACATCTGCTTCTTACGTTAATCTGGGGTTTCACCTTTTAGTCAAAATTAAACCCACTTATTTGTTTTCTAAAAATGTAAAAGGTTTCCAACACACAGAAGAAAAGATGTAGTTCTATAGATATGCTTCTCCTTCTGCTTCTCCTCAGGTCTGTTATGAAAAGCTGATTCATTTCCATACTCTCCTCTGTGCATTTGCATGACTGTTACTGGAAACTGTTTGGCTGATCATAAATCAAAGTCAGCCCGGACCCAAAGTCCCCAAAGCAGAACAGAAAAGAATAGAGTTCAGAGGGAGCAGGCAGCAGAAAGTAATAAGTTTATAAAGTCAGTGGTTTGAATCAATCTGATTCTTTGCATTTTGCTGAGTCAGCAATTGGGCAAAATAAAAACAGGAAGCAGGAAGCACCATGCTGGATGGTCAGGAGCTGCCAGAAGCTGGTCAGAGATTCAGGAGAACTCACAGCAGGAGACGTGGTCCAGACAGAAACATCTGGATTGGATCATGAACAGGCAGTAAACGCTTCAGAGGTTTAAAATGACCAAACAGTGTTTCGTCTCCGCTGAGCTGGAGCTCAACAATCTGATGACTTTGTTGCTTTGCTTTGCTTTCTCTCCTTTATCTTTTATATTCCTTTCATTTTTTCTGCTCTCATTATAACTCCGCCATCTTTTCCTGCACTTAATGACATCATCCATAACGGCAGGCAGACAGTTATCCAACGCGCCGCCAGAAAAATGCCGAAGTGAGCGGTGGTGTGTGTGATATGTGCCTGTGTTTAGGCTATCAGTGTGTGTTTAGTGTTAACACCACAGCAGACAGATAAACCCTCTGACTCCTGGGTTCATTATAATGACAAATGGCTGCATCAGGTGTGTGTTTGTGCGTGTGTGTGTGTGTGTGTGTGTGTGTGTGAGGTGAAAGTAGACTCGTACAGCAGATCCAGCAGCACACACTAAGTCAATCAGGGTTGTTTCGTGATTGGATCTCATTGTGATGTCGCCGCCAGCTGAGGATTCGGTTTTCAGACAATCTGAGGAGAAACGTCTGATCCAGGCTCAGCTGAGGAATGTCAAAAATTCATAAAAATATATTAACCATGAATTTATCCACACATGGTTGATGGTCCTGGGTCTGAATCCTCTCTGCATGGACGTTGCATCGTGTTGTCTCTGGGTTCCCTGAGATGTTCCGACCCGATCCGTTGACGTTGAGTCTGAGTCAACATAACCAATCAACTCTAACTGAGCCCAAAGCAAGCCCATCATATCTGATCCTTCCAGATCTCTGACTTTGCTCTCTGCTGACTTAAAGTGGAACTTCAGATTTTCTTCAACCTTTTCCAGCTCCATTTTGTCACTTGTTGTGGCTGCAGGCGAGTCAAATCTTCTGGGATGAGTGGCTGATGGGAGCGGAGAGCGTGGCCACAGCTGTCTGCAGCACGCAGCTGTCTGCAGCACGCAGCTGTCTGCAGCACGCAGCTGTCTGCAGCACGCAGCTGTCTGCAGCACGCAGCTGTCTGCAGCACGCAGCTGTCTGCAGCACGCAGCTGTCTGAGGAACTTCTTTATTCTCTTTACTTCCTCAACGAGGTGAACCACCTCCTCCTCTCTTCAGACTGCAGTGACCAGATTAATTCTCCTCCAGTGTTCTCTGCTCTGGACGCTTTGAAGGTTTTTAAAAATGAGCCGTGGAAACCTGACCTGGCTTCAGATCTAATACCTCATCTCTCACCAATGACCATATTTGGTCAAAGCTGCAGTAAACCAAAGCTTTTGGATCAGTAACTTCAGTCAGAACAGAACCTGCAATCATTCCTTGTTGAATACAGACCGGCTGTCCCCCCATGAGACATTATTACCTAAAACATGAACAGCTGAGCTCTGCAACCCATTGATCTGCATCTGTGTGGTCCGGTTCTGGATTAGCTCTGAATGGATCAGAGCCTGTTCCTCTATGAGGATTAACACCATCAGTGTTGGATCCACTGGATCAGAGCCGCCGAATGAAAATAAATAAATTCATAATGTGCAAAAGAGTGTTAATTATCTGTTTTCAGCCCTCTGGTTTAGTTTTTCCTTATCAAGGTGTTTTTGATGTAGTATTTCATTTCGGCCACTAGGAGGCTTCTCGTTCATATTCGCTTCCTCTTGGTGATAGATTTGCGCTTTGAGTGGTGCGGCTCTCAACGCAGACTTTGTTTATTACCTCTTTCTACTGTGTGCGTCCATTGAATGCAAGTAAAACTGTTGGTTGGTTCAGTTCGCTTTCATAAATGCCGTATTTGTACTTTGTCCTGTTGAATATTATGGTTGTTTGGTGTGATTTGTTGTTGAGAGCTAAAAATTAGCCGTTTAGCATTAAGCTATTAAGTTAATTAGATGCAGCTGTTATTCGTTTTACCATTTCCAATCGAAATGCCTTATTTCTCTTGTGTGTTTTATCGTGTGACGCTATTATTAGCAGGTTGATTATTATTTATATTCATAGTCCGATATTAACCAGTTGCTAACCTATAGTAATCTTTAAACACGTTTATTCACTTTGTGGACATTTGCTTTATTTGTGAAAGTATTTACAGGCAAGTTCTCATAATTTCTATTTGTTTATAGAAAACCACACACAGATGCCCCCAGACCTGCCTTGACATGTATGGAGGAACCTCAAAAGCTAAATAAAGTCAACTAATCACACAAAAACAAAACACACACTGATCAATTCTGGACTCAGATGTTCTCTTATTTCACTAACTCACCTAAACACATATATCAGCTGTCCTAACCCGACACCCTGCAGGGATTGTTTATCCATAACCACACCAGCCTCAGTCTTCATTACTTGTAAAGTGATAAATGTTCTGGTGTCAGGAATCGGTACATCGGATAACAGAGCATCAGATCCCAGTCAGATCTTACTACACTGAAACTTTATGTGTAACTGAAGCTAAAAAGGCCAAACCTTCATCACAGGTGATATTGTGTTTATCATTTTTCATCATGATGAAACTTGCAGCATCTGATCTGAGCCTCCTGACAGCCGATCTCATTCTGACCCAGTTTCTGCTCCTCAGAGAACTTCATGTTCTCTGCATGCGCCGGCTCACCGACGGCTGACACGGCGCCAAGCTCTCCGACACAACGACTCCATGCGATGAGATCCAGGAGTGATGGCAGCGTGCCTTCCAGGACCTTCTCATTTCTGTCACTGCGATCCTGCGCAGAGTCGCCTGATGTGTCTTTCAGGAGGATGTGCTGCATGCTTTGTAGCTTTTTAGCATTCACTGTTCTCAGAAAGATCCAAAACAATTTGGATCAGGTTCTGAGAGACGTTCTGCCGCAGGAAAAGAGCCAGGATGAGCTGCAGAAAGGCAGCCAGACCTGATGGGGGCAGTAGAGTTTTAGCACGATGTTAAAGAGTGAGAATCTGTCTGAATGGAGGAAAATGTTCTGGTTTTTAGGAACAAGAGAGACTTGCAGCGGCTGCGCAGGAATAATGCAAGTGGTCAAACTGGGAGCTCTGGGAAAGAGAGATGGAAGCTAGGCTAAGGCCAGACGTTAGCATTATGAGCCGCAGTACGGTTTGTGTTTTAACCGTACTGCACTCAGACTCTGATAATGTCCAATATTCTCACACCTAAAATGGACAATATGCAAAATGCTTTGCACATAATAAAGCAACAATATGCAGCAGATGATAAGACTTTAATTTATGGGGGAGGTTTGTATTAGCAGGAGAACATTAATGTTCCACTGCACCTGAGCCGTGATGTAGCTGCAAATAGCAATGATCTGGATTCTTTTCTCAACATAGGACTGTAATTTAGTGGGAACATAAACATTTCAGAATAAAGCGTGTTTTATCACAGCGTCCGTCTCGAGCAGCTGGCACAGAGGAGATATTAGGAAACAGATGAGGCGCTGCCAACCTGCCGACTCTCTGAGTGAACGCGCCGCCGGGCCCTGAATGCTAACAGCAGCAACAATAAGCCTGTTTGTCTTCCTCCTGATAACTGCAGCAGCAAAATGGATCACTTGACCTTCAGAGAAACTTTGAGTGTTCAGAGTAAATTACACTTAAGATGAAGATTTATAGCTTTTTGATATTGAATATTTTTATGCACATTCTACTTTCAAGCCTATAAAACTGAAACACCTTTAATTTAGGAGAACGTAAACTCTGTTAGTTGATGCTGAAGCTGTTTTACACATCAGGAGTTTCAGTAAAACTAAAGATGCGTCGGAAAGAAACACTTTAATCAGAGGAGACGTTTTCCTGTAATTGGTTATTTTGAGCTTTTGGAAGTTTCTAGTTTAAGTTTCCATGTTGTGACTGTGTTTCGCAGATCCTATTAAGTTTGTGTCACAGCAGCTGCAGGTTGATGATCCGCTCTAAAAGGTGCAGATCTACGCTGCGTTCGGTGTCACACCGTGTGTTTGCCTGTCTGACTGCCTGCGTCTCTCCTGCTGCTGTAATTAGTTCTCCCATAGTAATCACTCAACCCTGTTCTCATTATTGGCGTTGCCATGGCAGCACTCCCAGGTATCAAGTCCCTGACATGGTGCACTGGATCTGATGATGCTTGCACCATGTGAAGCATTTCATAAAACTGGAGCAGCTGCAGGGCGACGACTTGTTCAAGCTGGGGTTTTTTTTGTATGCATTGCAAATAAATTCTTAGTTCTTACTGAACACAGTGAGAAAACTTCTGCTTAGTAAAATGAAATGCAATGCTTCAGTTTTATCCAAAGGGAAAGAGTTCTGCAGCTTCATTTTGGTTTTATGCGTTAAATACATTCATGTGTTCTCCTGACAGGTTATGGAGACGTCAGAGTAGAAACTGTTTTGCTTCAAATGTTTGTTGGGAAACATAAGATAAGAAAGATGAAGGTCCAGGAACAGAACCAACCCGGTTTATGGTTGAAGCTGGGTTTGTACTGGTCAGTGCAGTGGATGGACCCAAACACAGAACTTAGAGAAAAGGCTCATTAAATAAATTTGAATGGAGCTAAATACAAACTATTCTAGAAGAAAAGCTGTTAGAAGCTACAGAGATTCACCTTCCAGGAGGAAAACAGCCCTGAACACATTCTTATGTTAGAATGGCCTAGTCAAAGTAAAGGGCAAAATGCAAATGAATATCCTAATTTTGCAGCAGGTTTTGTTGAGCATGTATGTCGGCTGCATTTGTTTCCATCCTATGAACCAAAGGAAAATTTGACTCCGAGTCGTTTTTCTGTTCAGGAAGAAAAAAAGTTTTTAATCATCTGAAGGAAAAACGGCAGCAGCTGTTTGTTCTTCTGCTGACATCGTTAATATTTATTTACTGTCTGTCACAACCATACGCTGATTATTTATGTGAAAATCCTGATCATAGAATTGATCATGTTGTAATAATTGGTCAAAACCAGAAGGAAGAAGTGACATTTTGATGAGTTGGAAAACATCCTGGAGTTTGGATCTGCTGTCGACTTTGAGATGTTTTGTTTTTTCTTTTCAACAAAGACACACGATGTAATTTAAAGGAATCATGTGGGTGTTTTCTCAACAATTTCTCATTACAATAGAACCTTGATTTCACAGCGAGGCGGGAAAAATTACTCTGATTTCTGAGCAACAAATTGCCTTTCTGCTGTAAGCGCCGAGTTTCCTCAGAGGCGGGTTGAAGATTCGGCTTCTTCCTGTTTGGTTTAAAATTCATCCACCGTCAAGATGAATGAGTGAATGAATGAATGAACGAATGAATGAATGAATGACAGATGTCACCAGGAGAAGAAGTGAACTGTTAGTTGTATCTCTCTTCAGTTTAAAGGTGGCAAATTATCAGGATGTTGTTTAATTATTAAAAAATATAAATCTCTGTACATCCATAATGTTATATGTATTTTTGTAAAACCAGTGAAATATTTTTATTGAATTAAAAACTCTCATGTTTGAGACTTTTGTGTTAATTTGGAGAGCAAAGCAGGAAGAGATATAAAGTTTAGTTTTTGTTTGTGGAGGAACTGAGCAGGAAAACAAGAGCACACACACACACACACACGCACACACACACACACACGCACACACACACACACACACACACACACACACTCATTAGAAGTCACAACACAAACAGTTTGATGTTTTAGAAAGAATAATTGTTGGGTGAAGAGGTTTCTAAAATGTGTTTAATTAAAATTCTGTAAAATCAGTTAAGGACAAAATAATTTATCAAAACATTTGTTCTACAAATGTTTTGATGAAATGTTTTGCATTGGATTTTTTCAAGAACTTTCCATGTGATAGTTGAAGTTCATTTGCACCAGATCTGATTTTCTCTTTGTTTGAAAGTTTATTTTCCTCCATAAACTTCTCCTCACATTCAGCTGGACCTCATGGCTCTATAATTAGTTTCCAGGAACAGTTTGCAAGTTTTTGCTTTACAACTAAACAACTTTCTCCATATGTATCGTACAAAGGTTTCTTTATTAACTTGAAGTTTTTCCTCTGATTCATTTCTCTGTTTCCCTGCAGGAGGTCTGAACTCTGCAGAAACTGCTGTCTGCTAATTACCACAACATTCACAAAATATGAGCAGAAAAAAGCAAGAAAGCACGAAACCTTCTTCAATAGCTCTAATAAACAAGTTAAAGGAGTTTCCTTTTAGCTGCATGTCTGTTTGTAAATCCATCCATCTGTCCATACAATGGAGAAAAACAAGGATATATTTCTTTAAATCTAAAAGATGGAGCCTGTGAGGAGCCAAAGTATCGCTGGTCCTGATTCTGGGTTTGGTTTGAAAGACGGAGGAAATCTGGAGAATCAGTTTTCAACTGATGTAAAAAACTCTGATTCTTTATTCAAATTCAGATCAGTTTAGCCAATAATTTAAGAAAAATACTTTATACATCAAAATTTGGCTATTTTGCGCCTTGTCATGACATCATGATCCTCCTCTGTGTTTGTTTTATGTTTCATTTTTAAAAGGATCCTGAATGTTTTGTGAACACGAGGATCTGTGGGAACATTCTCAAACTTTGCCAAAGTTTTTGCATTTTCTTTTTAGCTCATTTAGTTACAAATAAGCATTTGATCCGTCTCCAGGTTAGACCGTTACCATGGTAACAGACAGGGGCGGCTGGTTTCCTCCGCAGCCTCAGATGGTTCAGTCCCATTTTTCTGATCTGGTCTTTGTTCAGGAGAGTTTTCATCGATTCCGATCGGCAGTTTAGTTTGGACCGATGGAGCCTCATGGAGCAGTAAGAATCAGAACCAACAGAACCTCTCTCTGGTTTGGAACAGAATCTGGCCCTCAGCATCACTGATCCTCCACCTTACATCTCAGCTGCTGGTTCTCGGTCAGAACTGGAACTAATTTGAATCAGAACTAAAAATGTGTCAGAGGATTCATAAATCTGTGTACGGACAGGAATATTTCATGTTATTTCTGTTTAACGTCAGACCTGGACGTTTGTGTGGGACAATCCCAGAGTTCATGTGAGATGAGAAGAGATGAGATTGGAGCTTTTTAACGAGGCGCTGCGAGTCGAGGAGAGGCTTCATGACAGAGCAGCAGAGAAAACTTTCATAATTGCTCCATGTTGTTTTCCACCGGCCAACTGAGCTCCTTCCATTAAGCTGGCTTGTGTGTAGGTGTGCGTGTGTGTGTGTGTGCGTGTGTGCGTGTGTGCGTGTGTGCGTGTGTGCGTGTGTGTGTGTGTGTGGATAGAGATCCCCCTGTGCTCTCACAGTCTGGTAATTGGGGGTCTATAGTGGGATTCCTGACACATGACTTGCAGCTGGGAGGGCTGCACGTGGCTCTCTCTGGGCAGAGCGGCGAAACAAAAGATGTTAAAGCTTCCAGTTGCTGCAGCTGCTCCGGATCAAACAGAACCTGGTTCCTGTCGGGTACCAGAACCCACAGCTTCATCCCACGTCTGCTTTTCTACTCCACTTATAATCTGCTGCCTCGTAGATTAAACCGTTCTGCAGCCGGAGTTCAAAGGTCAGTTTGTGAGAGTCAAAGGAGAACATCTCTTTGTTTCTGCAGATTCTGTCGGGTTGTTGGAGTTTTTTTGTTCTGTTCTCTGTTTCTTTTATTAAATCACTTTGTTTCTGTTTTACTTCAGTTCAGCTCTTCCTCAGTGATTCTCGGTTATTTTGTTTATTTTCAGTTATTCTTCGTTACTCCAGTTTAGTTTCTTGCTCTCGTGATTCTTTAATGTTGCCCTCGCTCGCCCCTGAGTCCTTCTCTCTCTCCTCACGCCTGCTACCTGTCAGTCAGTCAGTCAAGTCTGTTGCTCCAGCATTCCCAGTATCCATTCCTCCTCTCTAAACTTTGTTACTTCCCAGTTTATCCTGCTGGCGTTTCCCTCTGGATTCCTGTTTTTGTTTGACTCTGGCTCCCTGTGTTCCCTGCAAGGTTTTTAAAAAAGCTTTCATTATTTTTTTCATTAAACATTCTTCTACAAGCCGCCTTTAAAACAACCCACCATGACAGTTTCATCTGTCTGCTTTAAACATGAATTTTAGAATCAATAATTTCAAACAATCATTAATCTGATCTGAAAGCAGAAAGCCAGCTGTGGAACAGCAGCTGGACTTTTTGCAGCGTCATAAAGTAAAATTCAAGAATTGTTTATGCAGCCTGGATGTGAACGCTGCTGTGGTTCAGTTGTTTTCATTAGGAAAGGGCTTCAACATGTTCATCCTGGTTCATTTATTAATTCTAATTTGTAAAAATCACAGTTTTTTACATAAAGTCCTAAGCTGGAACCTTTGTATGTGTGTTTGTTTCTAGTAAGCCTGTAAATCTGGCGCACAAACATCCACAGACAGAGATGGATGATGAAGCTGCTCCTCTGGCACCTTCGTCATCTGAGCTTCATGTCTGATGAAACGATTTGACTGGATATCAGACCAGAGGAACAGATGTTTTAAAAACAGGAGCTGCTGAACAAAAACAGCAATAATAATGAGAACTATACCGTTAAAGTGAAAACAAACTCTTTAGTGCATTAATGTTAAAGACTTTTTGTTAAAATTCAGTGAATTTCCTTCCTTTCCTTCCTCTGTTATTTCTGTCACAGAGGAGCTTCAGTCTTCTAGGTGAAGCATTCAGAGACGATTTATGAACAATAAGTGACATTTTACTTTAGTGGAAACATCATCTGTGTTCATATTGATTAATTCCCTCATCGTTTGCTCAGCCTCAGCTCCAATACCAAAACTTTATATTTAAAATGAAGCAGAACTCCACAAATATCTGAAAAATCTCAGCATTTCATGAATATTCTCTCAACGTTTCAACTCAAATCAGAATACAGGGACACTTCCTGCAGGATAACATTAATGAAGCTTTCTTTGAGTTTTAATTTTGTTCCTGTATTTTTTTTTTTTCAGTTCAATTTCCTGTTTTTGGACAGGAGATAGATTGATAAAGAGAAAGCAAAATGTTCCCTGCCATCCAAAACTTCCCTTTCCAGAATGCAGATGCTAACTGAACGCCGGAAACAGACTGTGAAGATTATAAGACGTGAGCTGAATGAAGGCGATGCCTGCTGAACGGAGGGTAGAAGACTCCCCTCTGGCTGTCAGAGTGGTTTCATCCTGCAGACTGTTAGAAGTCAAGCGAGTGAAGCTGGAAGCTGCAGAGCTGGGGGGAAGTCTCCACCGCTGGCTTTCAGGTGGAGCAACGCTGCAGATATTCTTTGTCGCTGTCTCAGAATGAGTCATCCTGCAGCCTGCAACACACAGCCTGCCAGGAGTCTCATTACAATGAGTTAAACACATGTCATCACCTTCTCCCTCCTCCACATCCGTCCAGCCGCCCCCACAGGCCCGTGTTAGGCTCCTCCAGCGTTCACAGCTCTGCTGCTGCCGGTCCGTTCACACACATCTAATTTCATCTGTTCTAACTCCTGAACTCTTTATTTTGTGTCGCTGCACATTAAGACTATAAGCTCGTGTTTCTAAGTCACTGAAGTCACAATGCTTGACAGGATTTCTGAACTCTGAAGGGATTTTCTGGTTCCCATTTGTATTTTGTAGTTCTGTTCCAGGATTATTCCCTCATGCTTTTACTCATCGCTCTGTTTCTGTCCATCTGCACAAATCCAGCTTTCACTATTCCACTTTTTTATTTTCTTCTTCTTCTAACCAGCTCATGCCTGAATTCATCTGCAATTACAATTACAGTCAAGCAGATACTTAAAGTGCAGACCTTAAATTTGAGAACTGACAGAAACTAGATAGTTAGCAGTTAATATAAATGCATAAGTGTACAGTAACTCCAGACTGAAAAGCTAAACCTGCAAATATGTGAGATCTTTCCCCTAGAAATGGTGACAATTGCTTATTTTAATAGTTCAATAAATTATAAATTCACCCAATGGAAACCGTCTTACCACAGAAACTGACAGCTGCAGTCCTCCTTGTTTCTGATTGGCTGAAACAAGGAAGTCGTTGGCTGATTGCAGCCAATCAGGACCGAGGAAAAACAATGCAGCTCCTGGATTGGCTGCTTTGGAAATGTGAGTCAATAGCGTAGCTTTGTAGCATTTTGTTCCAGTATTTCAGCTTAACAAGCTTCGTTTCCTTTGAAAAATCTTTATTTTTAAATATACTTTAGAAATAAAATCAACTAAATGCTAATAGTTTTCTGAAAACAATTTGTTTTACAGAAAAATCTGTGACTAGTGAACCTGAAACATTTGGTGGTTCCCTGTACTGACCACTAGATGGAGCTGAACTGCTTGTTGTGTGTGAAATATGCATCAACAGGAAATAGAGGAAAGTGTGCTAAAGTTCTGGACGTGTTGTTTCAGTCTGGTGTCCAGAACCAGGATGATTTCCATCTTTTATGAATTATCGGAGATGAATGCTGCTTATCTGAGGGCTGTTGGGTGAATTTCCAGTTTGTGTGTTTTATGTGTGAATCATGTGAAACGTGACTGAAATGTCAAAATGATCAATAATGACTCCAGTTAAATTGTTTCTCCTGTCTGAAGGGATTCAAGTAACTTTTCAGTGAATACACGACCAGAGGAATTCATTTGAAAACACGCTGCTAAACTTTTTCTTTAAATGTCATGAATTAATATTTAATATGAAGTTCATGTTGTTTTTCACAATTTGCAGAAAACAATTTATTTTGTTTTACCAAAAGACTCAAAGAAAACTGACCACATGACAACCTGCAAACAGAAAACTTTTAGTTTCTGGCCTGAACTGAAAAGCTTTAAGATGCAGTGATGCTGATCAGAGCACAAAATCTGAGACACTTTCTCCATTCTGTGCATGTTAATGTTTGCTTCTGATGGCTTTAGAGTTAATTTACTGAGAAATGGAAACTCATTTACTGAGTGAGTTCTGCTTGTTCTGCTTAATCCACTGAAACAACAAGCAGCTGCCGTCATAAAGAACCAGAAAAGTTTGACTTTCTCTGAGTCGTAGTTGACATAAATGTGAGTGAACGATCGTCACTCACTATTTGCTCTCATATCGCCGTCGCCGCCCTCTGTTGTTCCTGCATGAGACTCTCAGGAGGAATCAGAGGGAAACGGGCTCTCTGTAGTTGAGACAACTGAAACTGAGTGCAGTCTGTCCAAGCTAAAAATATTTCCCCATCCGTCTCTTCCTCTCTTCTACTGTCACTTTAACTTTCAGTCTCGCCTATTTTATCTCCCTTTGCGTCTTGCGATTCTCAGCCTAAACTTTCAGGTGAAACAAAAGTCAGATTTTATCGACAAGCTGCAAAAAGCCAAACAATTTTAATACATAGAAACTTTTCACACACTCTTAGAAAACCAGGCTTGATGATTATAATGTTATGACAAACAGAAGATTCTGATTGGCTGTTAGGATGGTGACGAACGATTGTACAAGTTTCCCTAAAAAATTCAGATAAATCTTAGAACCAATTTCAGTTTGACAAAAATGTTTTATGCCTGGTTGAAGCGATTTTTACTTTTCTGAAAAAGAGTTAAAGGAGAGATGAAAAAACCTTAACGAACAATTTCTGACGTAGCGAACGCTCCCAACTACTGAGGTCTGTTCCTTACCAGAGGCATGAAAGTCCGGTCATCTGTCGAGGAGGAAAATCTCTCTCCATCTTTCTGAGCTTTCTGCTCCATGCAACTTTCCAACTTCCTGTTTATTTTATTTATTTATTTTTTCCCCACCAGGGGGTCTTTTTGTGGGCTCTAGTGTCCCTTATACCACAGTAGGCTGACAGGAAAGGGGGGAAGACATGCGGCAAATGTCGTCGGGTCCGGGAATCGAACCGGCGACGGCCGCGTCGAGGACTGAAGGCCTCCATATGTGGGTCGCGCTATCCCCTACGCCACCAGAGCACGCCCAACTTCCTGTTAATTACAAAATCAACATCTGATGAAATCACGTTTCGCTCTAAACTGGTAGATGGAGAAATGACTAATTCACATTTTCTAGTGAATTAATTTAGTCTGATGTTTGGATGGAAACATCACTAGAGACTCTGATGTCTTTTTGCAGAACTTCCAGTCGGGTTTTTAAGATTTATCAGCCATAATCATTTCTGCCTCTCAACAGCTTCATAAAGAATCAAACAATTTCACTCATTCTTTTTTCACTGAAGATTACAGACTTCAGTGAAGTCTATAATCATCGCTTAGCGTCCTGTCGCTAAGCGGTTAGCTCTCAGACTAATCAGGCTCTGGTTCAGCCCATCAGGGGCTTCAGTCCTCTATCATTTAACTCAGTGTGAACCGAGCAGCAGAGCTTGATGCAACACATGGCTAACAAATATTACACCGTCCCGCTTCCAGCCGTTTCCAGAAACTCCAGCTCACTGATCTTATTGCTCTTTTTCTCATCTCACACTTTTTTATTAAGAAAAGAGGAAAAACTGCAGAGGAACCCTGAACTGTTGCTCTGATTTAAATGATATGAAGTCTGGAGGCTTCAGCTGGTCCAGATGAACTCGTATCTGTAATCAGATAGTTATTAGATCCCTGCAGACTAGCAGCAGCAGGGCTGACTGCATTCAGAAACAAACAGGAAATCCATCTTTATGATTTCAGGGTAAAAGCATGTTTTAGGATTTATTGGTTTTATTTCTGGTAAAAATGGTTTTACACAGAACACAGTTGCTGTGGTTTGCATTTGGATCCACTCTGTGTTTTCTTTACAAATATTAGATTTTAATATATATTTTAGACAAATGTAATCATGTAGTGTTTCATTTTGAGATATTCTGTATGTTTTTAAGTGTTATCACTGCTCCAATCAGACATCTTGCTGTGGAGGGATGTCGCTATCAAGGCTTTGCTTTCTCAAAAAAAAAAAAAAAATTTCCCTGCTTTTTACTAAACTTATTGTGATATTCAGACTTTAAAAGCTTCTGCAGAGTAAAGCATCAGAGTCCTGCAGTTCTTCCTCTCAGAACACTTTAATTCAGCTTTGATCCTCCGTTTCCTCGGCAACCTCCAGTGATTTTAGCGTGAGGTCAGCGGCAGAGCCAGACGTTTTTGTTCTGCTTATTGATCCAGTTTGAATCCTCCACAGCGACTGAGGCCAGAGCAGAACTCAGATTAATGAGGATTCCCAGAAAAAGATCCAAAGATCAGAGAATCCAGGTTTTTATTGGAGCCGCTGGGAAAACAAGCCGCCTTTCTGTTTCTTTTTCCCCTCCAGGGGGTCTTTTGTGGGCTCTAATGTCCCTTATTTGAAAGTAGGCTGACAGGAAGGGGAAGGACATGTGGCAAACGTCATCCGGGTCCGGGAATCGAACCCGCGACCGCCGTGTTGAGGACTGAACGCTTCCAAATGTGAGTTGCGTTATCCCCTACGCCACCACAACACGCTCCAACAGTTTTTTTGTTGTCCAGATCAACATCATTTTCATGAAGCTGCTAAACAATCGAGCTCATTAGAATCAGAGAAAAGTTCTGCACGCGTTACAGAGGATGGAGGAAACGATCATGTTGCTGTTCTGACATTCTGGCCGTAGAAACATGAGAACATCAGGTCAGCCTTCTTTCCTACTGCCTCCTGGATTACAGATGACCTTTCACCTTCCTGCTGGTGTAACATGCAGGTCTCTCACTGAACCTCCATGCTCCTGGATCAAATGGGATCCCGGCCTCGTTATCATTTTAATAACCTGCTTTTCTTCTGTTTACTTCCTGTTTTGGAGCTTCTGCTGCTCTTGGTGGTGGATTTATTCCCTGGTTAGTTTTTGTTGGCCCGATCCGATGCTCTCCTGGTTTCTTATCTCTCTCTTCCAGCTCAGTTTCTCCTCTCTTCCTCCCATCTTGTTTCCACCTTTACTCCTGCTGTCTGCTCCCGTCTCCTCAGCTAAAGTTACGTTTTGGGTTTCCACCATTAGCAGTTCCTCTTTTCTTTGACAGTAAAAGAAAAGAACGTCCATCTCTTTTCTCCTGTAATATTTTCATACTTTATAATTAAATGTCCCACAGATATTTTTGTAATTCCTGACCAGTTTATAACTATTAAAAAATAATTATGCACCCAGGTATCCTGCAGCTCTGTGCCAGTTCAGACTCATAATCTGTGGTTATTCTGGTCTGTAAATCTCATTTATTACTCAAATTTGACTGTTAATTTTTCAAATAAAGTTCATATCTGGCTTTTTGTAGTTTTTCCCTGACTGGAGATTTTGCAAATTCAGATTCTCCCTAAGATGGTAAAATAATTGTGATTTTATTAAAGATTAACTGTCTGGAGGCAAGGGGCGCATGTGTGTGTGTGGGGGGGAGGAGGGGGCGTAGGTGTGTGTGTGTGTGTGTGTGTGGGTGTGTGTCTGTGTGTGTGTGTGTCTGATATATGCAGCCTTCTCTCCAGCTGGTCTGCAGGTAGCTCTCTCTGCTCTCCTCTCCTGCTTGTTTTGTTATCTTATAATTTTTTAGCTCCACATACAGAAAGCAGAAAGCGGCTTTGACTAGGCCGCTGCGGCTCCAGCAGGCTGGTCCTCTGGCTCTGCTCTGAGCTGTAAACGGGGCTGTTTGTGGTCTGGGTTTGTTCCTGAATTGGAGCCGGATCAGGACTCTGGTGGCCGGTTAAACACCTCAGGCTCCTTTCAAGCCGTTCCAGCACAATTTTTATGTTTCTCTCTACAGAATGTTAATCAATATCAGGTGAAAAACAGAATTTTGTGGCTGTCTGACAGGAAACTCCTGCATAGAATGCAAATTAATCTACAAATTTCACCAAAATGAACCTTTAGTGACACTATTTAAATAAATTACCATGTTTCTGTGTTGTTTCTTTACTCTGTTCATCCTTTAAAGGTCAAACTGAAACAGACTTACTGAATATGACAGAGGAGGTAAATAATAGGAGGGAAACATAAAGGAAAGAGGTGAAGCTGGAGAGTGACACAGATAGACAAATTAAAGGGATTAGACGCCTCATTCCCCCATAATTCCCTTATCAGCTCCTCCCACAGCCTGGCTGCCACCGCCGTGTTTACATGACCTCATCTCCCATCAGGCTAAATATTCATGGACCACATTATGCTAAGTCTCCTGTTTACCTACATAATCCCTGGCGGACAAACGACCTGCAGCTGCTTCCTGGACAGGAGCTCGCTGTGAGGTGGAGAGCCACCTCTGATGAGGAAGAGCAGCTGACGTAAAGGTCAAGGGTCAGGGAAGGCTCTCCTTTCTCTGAGACGATAGGAGAGCCTCAGTCGCTCGTCTCACCTGAAATGATCCTGGAAAGAAAACTCTACAGGACAGGAGAGGAAGAACAGTGTGTCTGCATGAACCTCAGAGAGAATAACACCCTGGACATGGGCCTAGTCAAAGCCCAAATCTTAACCTGATCCAAAAGTCACTTGAAACATGGAAGAACCTGTCAATATTTTCTCAAACTGATTTAGAGATGTTAGAGCAACACCAGATATTATTATTATTATTATTATTATTATTATTATTATTATTATTATTATTATTATTATTATTATTATTATTATTATTATTATTATTATTATTATTATTATTATTATTATTGATAAGGCTGTTTGAAGGAGAAAATCTTCATTTTAAAAACAAGGTTAGTTTTGCTAATTGAATTAAATTATGGGAGGTATTTCACTTTTCCTCTGATATTAAAGCTCCATATAAACTCTTTCAGTTTCCGTGGCAGAAAAACTGAATAAAGAAAAAAAAATTCAACCTCATTATTCCCTAAAAGAATCAACAAGCAAACATCAAACAGCAGAAACTCATAAATCTGCATCTATAAACGTAAGAAGGAAACAAAAAAAGGAATAAGCTTATACAGAACAGAAGATAAATATGAATAATAAACTGAGGGAATAAAAAACCTTTAAATCCTAAAAACTCCTGCATGATAATGTTTATTGTCTCAGTTACTAAAAATCTCAATAAAATCCTGCAGAAGTTTTTCTCTTCACAGCGAGTTGATCAGCAGCAACAGCAAACGAGACGCAGAAGCCACATTTTTATGACCTACTTTCTAAAACAAAGAACATAACTCATCTCTGACATGAAGCTGAAGCAGGAAAGTCGTTTTATAAACTGTAAAATGTTTTTTTGTGGAGTAATTCAGCTGTGAAAGAAACAAGAAGCAAACAAACGGACTGAGGTTTGATCCAGACGCTTCAGGCGACTTCCTGCTCTGGTTTCTGGGTTAAGAACAGAAGAACCTGGAAGTGGACGAGTTGGTCTGTTTGTTCGGAGTTAGGCCCAGACTTTGACTAGACCATTCAAACTCCACCTTGGAGATTTCCGTTGCCGTTTCTGACGTGTTTTAAATCTCTGACCTGCTGTCAGGGAAGTGATGGCTGCACCGTTTCCTTCAGGACGGTCCAATAGAGAGCTGCAGTTCCTCTAATTATTAAAGTTCCTTTAATACACCCTGGTTTTTACAAAATGATTCACAAAAACTAGACGTGAGACTAAAAACAGTATGTTGAGAAAATAAGCAACATTCTGCCTTGAAAACCACGGTTTACTCCTAAGTTATTGAATAAATAGTTAAATGAGCTCAATAAAAAATAAATTTATAGTTTTTAATCTTCAGGTTCTTCCACAGTCAGAGAGTTTCAGGAAACTGAGGCGTCAGAAAACTGATGATAAGAGCTTAAAGAATGATAAAGAGAAGGAAGAGTCATGCTGCTGTTGAGTTTTACTGTTCAGACGGACATTTAAATGTAAATCTACAGCAGATTCACAATGACAGCAAATCTTTAGGAAGTTCAGAGGGAGGAAAGGAAACTTCCTGTAAACATGTTTGGTTCAGATGAGTCCGTGTTGAATGATCTTCTGTGCTGAACTGTTTCTACTAGAGTTAAACCCCAAACCCTCTGGCCTGGTTTATTAACGGTGATCCAGTCAAGTCGTCCATGCTGTTCCAGGGCTGCTCACAGACGTTTGGAGGGTTGGGGGAGTGTGGAAAGGAACCCACCAGAAGAAAAGTCCATCACCAGAAACTTTATGTTCTATTACGTTGAACTGAATGAGGCCTTTCAAAGCAGCTCTCTCATTCCTGATAAAAACAGGAAAGTATTGAGGTTTTCTGCTCATTCGGGTCAATAATAACTTCCTTTGTTTTTTGCTGCTCCAGCTTTCTGACAGCATTCAACTTAATCTGTTGATCTGTGTTTATTCCCTTCCCAACATCATAACTTCTGCTCACTGCCAGACAAATTGTATTTTTCTGCTGTCCAAGAAGTTTGTGCTTTAAAACTTAATGTGATCTTTTATATGGAGGCAAACATAAGAACTACAACTAATAAAGATCAAAATAAAGAAACAAATCTCAACAGGAATGTTTTGTCATGCATACAGCACCATAAGGCTGCATGACATTAAATAATCATATTGGATTGTTTTACCCTTTAACACATTTTTTATAAGTTTGCAGGATTTCAGGTAGATTTGATGCAAACCTGTTTTGTCTCGTTTGTGAGCCTTTTTCTTCCCTGCAGGTCTGAGCTCAGTCCATGTTGTGTTTGTTTGTCTGTTTGGTGTAGAAAAGCCTTTTCTTTTCCCCAGAATGATTAGATTATTTCTGCAGTTTTAGCCGGTTATGAACCACAGAAACTCAGCGACATTCGCCGCCTCTCCACTGCTTCCTCTTTGCAGAACTGGAGTGCTGCTTCCCATTTGTGTTGGCAGCTCTACCAGCTTTGAATATTCACACAATAACACTGAAGGCAATTCAATTATGAGAATGATTTACACTTGAAGTACTTGTTGCTAACCTCTTTACTCAGATGAATCTAAATAAAGACAGAAGAGCTTTTCACAAAGCATGGTTTTACCACGTTTGGATTTTGGATTTATTAAAAAACGGTTTTTGTCTGGAAGTGAATAAAAAACTTTCCACAGAAAGAATCTCCAAGCAGCTTAAACTATGTGATCAGAAATATTCAGTCATTATAAAACATCATCAAAATGTTGGTTTATCATAGTTTTGCTATAAAAGTTTTACTTATTAGTTTATAATTTACTCTTTCAACCAGCAACTCCTGACCGTTTTTTTTACAAATGTGCTCTGACATTAGCGTTAGCTGCTACATGTTAGCATTAAGATGCTATTTTAGGCTTGGATATCTTCACTAATAGGCTGAATGTGTTTAGTACAACTTGAGCACAACATCGTCCCATCAGATCGTTCAGAACCAGAAACGAACCCCAGAGGAAACGCTTCACTGCCGTTTCTGGATGATGCTTGTGCGTCAAATTTACAGTCCTACAAGAAACACATGAACATAAAGGTTCCGGCCAGCAGCAAAAGAAAAATAGAGAATATTTCAACAACAAACATAAACATTCAGTATTGTTGGACCGCTTGACTCTGGAAGGCTCTTGGATCCTCTGGAGATTTATTTGATTTGTTTCTTTTTTAAATAATTAAATTAAAAAAAAAGAAAACCCCTCTGGTTGTTTAGTTTTAGTTTGTATGTTAGATATTTTTCTCAGCCTTTATTTTCCACATCCCCTCAGTGCTTTCTGTTATATTTCACAGAAATTCACAGAGTGCTGCTTTTCCACTCAGCTCACCTCATTTTGAGTGGATTTCACAACCCACAGTGGGATTCAAGCCTAATAAAAAAAGATCCTTGCTCTCCTCTAAGTGACAGGCCTTCTGGGCTTGTTGGGTCCACAGTGGGGAGCCAGATATTTTGGTAAATAAACCCTGCAGAGCTCCTCTCTTTCTCCTGAAGGTTGTCAGTCTTTTCCTGTCTGTGTTGATCTTTTCCCTCCCAACATTTTCACAGAACAACGTTTAGTCTGCGGGTCAATCGGACTAAAGAGATCAAACATCCGTTCCCCTTCATGCTGATCTGTTTTTGGTCCCATGAACGCAACAAAAATATTTTATGTTTTATTTAGGAAAATGTAAAAAAACGAAACACCAAAAATTTAAATGATGATTTTAAGATCGAATGTTCTACAAAAAGAAAATTAACCAATAAATGATTTTTAATTCTGGCCAGTTTAAAGTCTCATTGTTTTTGTTTTTAAAAGGTAACTTTTCCCATCTCAGATGCCAATATTGAAAATGTTATTACCCAAACTCTGAAGTGTCAACATGAAATATGATCAAATTTTATTTGAGTTTTTGGTCAAAGTCCACCTTGGGATTTTAGATTCAAAAAATACATTGAAGGATTGCAATTTCAATGTTTCTCAACTTATTTTGTCTTAAAAATGTCTTTAAAAAATTTTAAAATTGCAATTTTCCTTCCAGGTTATTGAATTTTATTTGGCAGTTAGAATACCTGAACACTAGGGGGCAGTGTAGTGCCAGAAAGAGGAGGCGTGGCTACCTTGTCTTCAGGTAGAGAGAGAGGTTTGATTATTTATTATTGACAGACTGTCTTTGTTCTGCTTCTGTTGTTTTGCTCAGAAATGCTTTTTGGGTTTTTGGCAGTTCCTGGCATTGCTGCTGTTGTCACCAGCTGATAATAATGTGAATTATTTAGCACTCTGGATCACAAGTAAATAAGCTAATTACATAACTTGGTTTTAGGATAATTTGGTGAAACGTGATAACACAAAACTCTGAACAAACTGTGAAAGTGAATCTACTTGACAGCAGAGCGGTAAATCTGTTCTTCATAAAAAATGTTTCTGCAGCCACACAGTTTGTCCGCTGCAGAAAAATGTTCTGTTGTTTCCTCAGATCAAATGTGCTGGCATCAGTCCCAGCTGCAAGGCGGCTGAACACGCTGAGTGGAATATGTAAATAAACCTGTGATTTATGGTTGTGTGTTTTTGGTTGGTGAACAGTTTCAGCTGGCAGAAGTGATGCAAACAGAGCAAACAACTACAGCGACAGGAGAGTTCAGTACCTGCAGTGAACACACAGCATCACATAATATTACATTATCACATTATTGCAATATCACATTATTACATTATTACATTATTACAATATCACATTATTACATTATTACATTATTACAATATCACATTATTACATTATTACATTATTACAATATCACATTATTACAATATCACATTATTACAATATCACATTATTACAATATCACATTATTATATTATTACAATATCACATTATTACATTATTACATTATTACAATATCACATTATTACATTATTACATTATTACAATATCACAATATTACATTATTACATTATTAAATTATCACATTATTACAATATCACATTATTACATTATTACAATATCACTTTATCACATTATTACAATATCACATTATTACATTATTACAATATCACATTATAACAATATCACATTATTACATTATTACAATATCACATTATTACAATATCACATTATCACAATATCACTTTATCACAATATCACTTTATCACATTATTACAATATCACATTATCACATTATTACATTATCACATTATTACAATATCACATTATTACATTATTACAATATCACATTATCACATTATTACAATATCACATTATTACATTATTACAATATCACATTATTACATTATTACAATATCACATTATCACATTATCACAATATCACATTATTACAATATCACATTATCATATTATTACAATATCACTTTATCACATTATTACAATATCACATTATTACATTATTACAATATCACTTTATCAAATTATTACAATATCACATTATTACATTATTACAATATCACATTATCACATTATCACAATATCACATTATTACAATATCACATTATCATATTATTACAATATCACTTTATCACATTATTACAATATCACATTATCACATTATTACAATATCACATTATTACAATATCACATTATTACAATATCACATTATTACAATATCACATTATTACAATATCACATTATTATATTATTACAATATCACATTATTACATTATTACATTATTACAATATCACATTATTACAATATCACATTATTACATTATTACAATATCACATTATTATTTTAACACTGTATTACATTATTATAATATCAAATTATCAAATTATTACAATATAACTTTATAACATTATTACAATATCAAATTATAAAATTATTAAAATAACACATTATTACATTATTACAATATCACATTATTACAATATCACAATATCACATTATTACAATATCACATTATCACATTATTACAATATCACTTTATCATATTATTACAATATCACATTATCACATTATTACAATATCACTTTATCACATTATTACAATATCACATTATTACATTATTACAATATCACATTATTACAATATCCCATTATTACAATATCACATTATTACAATATCACATTATTACAATATCACATTATTATATTATTACAATATCACATTATTACATTATTATATTATTACAATATCACATTATTACATTATTACATTATTACAATATCACATTATCACATTATTACAATATCACATTATTACATTATTAAAATATCACATTATTATTTTATCACTGTATTACATTATTATAATATCACATTATCACATTATTACAATATCACTTTATCACATTATTACAATATCACATTATCACATTATTACAATATCACATTATCACATTATTACAATATCACATTATTACATTATTACTTTATTACTTCATTATTTTATTACATTATTACAATATCATATTATTACAATATCACATTATTACAATATCACATTATTACATTATTACAATATCACATTATTACAATATCACATTATTACATTATTACAATATCACATTATTATTTTATCCCTTTATTACATTATCACATTACAATGTTACAATATCACATTATTACATTATTACATTATCACTTTATCACATTATTACATTATTACTTTATTATTTTATCACATTATTACAATATTACATTATCACATTATTACATTATCACATTATTACATTATTGCATTATCAGAAACATTATCAAATCATGTAACAAGTCAATTTAACTATTAATACTCAGAGAGATGAATCAGTTCTATTCTCAGTACCTCAGTTTAATGTTTTTGTTCATTTCTAGTATATATTTCACTAAATCAGCTCTTATTAACCAGACATTCCTTCTCTCTCCCTGATTATTTACTGATTTATCTTAAATCAACAGTGACCAAAACCTTCTGTCTTTAGATCTAATGAGAAAACTTCCATTCAGTTTCATCACTGCAGATTTAACACACAATTCAGCGCAGTGTGTGTGCATGTGATGATGAAACATGGTGCTGGCAGCATCATGCTGTGGTCAGAGTTGAAGATGAATCATAAATCCTGTTAGAGGTTTGCTTCATTTTTGTTTGGAAGTACAAAACTTTCTTTTCATAAACATTGTATATTAAATAATGATGAATGAGCCAAAGTTTTTTTAGACAAAAGTTTTATTACTTTTCAGAAACTTTCATGTCAGAGTCGCAGTCTGGCAGGAGACAAACAGTGTAAATAAATTTCATAAGCTGTCCTGTCATCAGTGATTCACTCAGAAGTGTTGAATGTTTTATTATGAACAACATATGAAGTTTACTCTAAAGCCATTTTTTTCCAGGTTTTATAATCTGCCAGGCTGGTTGAGTTTGACGTAGAGCTGTGAGAAACAGATTCTGGACGAACTGGAGCTTTGAAAGTCACAAAACTACCGAGGAGAACCAGATCAGAAAACCTTCCAGACCCACATCAGGCCTGCAGTCGGGCAGAACCGCTCCACGGATTCATGTGTAGATCAACATTTTCCAGAATATTCATCGTTTTTGGTGCAGAGAAGAAGTCAGAGAGACGCTGAGCAGCGCGACCACGACCACGACCACCCTGACAGAGATAATCATCGTACAGTGCTGTTTCTGTGTGTGTGTGTGTGTGTGTGCCTGTGCTTACCTGCATTAAATCAGAGGAAATGCCAGCAGCATCAGTCAAACTAAAGGTCAGGTTTATACCGTGACCTTTAGACCCTCATCAGCCCTTCGCCTTCTTTCCTGTGGTCTTTATTTGTTTTAAACTTTCGTTCTGATTTCTGTATAAATGAAATTAGTGTGTGAGGTTTTGTCCTCCTGTTGTCAAGCTGCTGACCCTGTGTGTGTTCAGCGCGGTCATTGATCCAGGTGCCGTTTCATCCGACAGCGCAGCCTGGATGGATGGATGTGAGTCGGGTCAGAAGTGAAGGTGTAGATTTCAGAAACGCTTCAGAGCGTTTCCTGGAAGGAAGAACGATCCCAGCAGTCACACCTCACAAAAACCTGCATTGATTCAGCTGACCAGCACGGCTGGTTTTCAGTTTCCTCCAGATCTGAAAACGTGATGTTATAATTATGCTTGAAAACCTGGTAGCATCATCAGGAAGTTGATTTATTTCAGTAAAGCAGCAGCAGGAACACAGGGAGGATTCTGACTCAATTTCACCAGTTTTATTTCTCTTCAGGCCGAATGTGAAACGGCGGGAACCGGCCCGGCAGCCGAGCCATGCTGCAGCAGCAGCCCTCGTGTCGTCTCAAGTGTTTAAAACGACCCGATCACAGCAGAATCTGAGTGTGTTTTCCTCCCCTCTCTGCAGTCTAATCTCATGAACACACACCCAGCAGAGAGAGGACGCTCTGAGGCGTCCTCCATCCATTATGCATGTGTTTGAGTCTGCGCTGCCTGCTTGTATCTGTGTGTTTAGCGTGCAGGTCAGAGCTCTTCATGCTAATGACTTCCATTACCTTCAGGAGGTTTTTTAAAGTCGCAGACAGATTTTCCCTTCAGGCTCTTAAGGCTTTTGTTTTCTCAGCCCAGGAAAAAACCGAGGGGGTAAAAACAGCGTCCTCCACTTTGACACGGACTCAGAACTACAGCGACAACCGTTTTTACATTATCATCACCATCATCATCATCATCATCATCATCATCATCATCATCCTCAGAGTTTGTCGAGTCAGTCTGCTCGTTTAGTTCTGGGTTTTGTGCGTTTGTCGGAGCGGAGACTTTTGGCAGCAGAGCAACATTTCTACCAAACATGGTGGTTTGTTTTGTATCTTTGTTTGAATTGTCACCTTCAATCCTCATCTTTAAATCTTCCTCCTCTCCACCTGGAGCTGCTTTCTGCTTTTATCTGGTTCCTTACTCTGCCTTCCCTGTGATTTATGGCTGGTTCAGGCAGAGGAGAGGAGCAGAGTTTCATCTTCAGGCCTGCAGGTCACAAACACACAAAGATTCAGAACAATAAACACGGAGGGTAATCTGGTTTCTCTGCTCTGACTCAACTTATGGGCTCTGAGATTTTTATCCTGCATTTGATGTCTCAGTTCACCTCCAACTCACAGGTAAATTATTTGTAGCAATAAAATAATGTACATTTTATTTATGTACATTTACAGAGCAGATTTAAGTTTGTGAGGAAGATGAGGCTCTTCATTGTCTGTGATGAAGAGTGAAATTGTCACTTATGGATAATTAATCCTACAAATCTGGCAATAAATGCAGAAATAAATAAATGATTTGATAAAGTAATTAATGTGCCAAATGTGTCCAAAACTAAAAAAATAAGAACTCTCCCCACTTATTTGATTATATATTTGTTGCAAACTAATGTTTATAACTACTTAATTTAACAGAATCACTATTTTTTTTTCCCCATTTTATTTCATTATTTAACCTTTTTTTCATCAATCTACAAATACGGCTAATAATAAAGTCTTCAGAACGTCACAACTGAGCTTCAGTATATTAAAAAATGATGTGGACATGAGCAGAAGATGCAGCTTTTACCCACTGGTAGCAGTTAGCATCTGTAAGCTACTATTAGCAGTTAGCAGCTGTTAGCAGTAGGTAGCAGCCGTTATCAGCTGTTAGCGGCTGTTAGCTGTTAGCAGCTGTTAGCGGCTGTTAGCAGCTGTTAGCAGCTGTTAGCTGTTAGCAGCTGTTAGCAGCTGTTAGCGGCTGTTAGCAGCGTTGCTGTCACTTGCTTACGGTTTGCTTCATTCGTCTAATTCCTTCTCCTGAGCTGCAGAGGAAACACGTTTTCAGACACAAACGCAGGTTTACAGCCATAAATCACAGACTTATTGTGTCATGGAGGAGCAGCGATAAATCCTGTAAATGCTTAGAGAAGCTTTGCTGTTTAGATTTGTTATTTTCAACCTAATTCTCCCTGAACACAAAAAACTGAATTTTACTGAAGCAAATGAAGCTTTTATTCAAATTAAGTAGATGTTTTTAGATGCTGTCTTTAGTCAGAACAAGTAGGATGGGACATTTATTATGGCTCGATAAAAAGGCAATATATATTCAAACACTTCTGCACCAGTTGGGAAGTTTTATTCAAATGCTAATGTGTTTTTATTTCCTCTTTGCTTAGAAATGATTCCAGGCACTTTGCACCTCTCTAGTTTGAGATCTATGATTTATTGTCTTCCGGACAAAAAGTCTTTTGTTAAACTGATGACCCTTTAAGAAGAGAAAACCTCCAAACACCGAGGAAATTACTGTTTTGCTAACAATAAACTTTGACCCACAGATTCTCTGTTTTGACAACCTTTTCTTTTGTTTCAAACGGGAACATTTTAGCTGCTTTTAGAGGCGTAAAGAAGAGCGCTGCAGTTGGTAACACTGTTTCTGTGGACGTGGAGAAATCTAACAACTGTTTCCCTCAAGGGATTTTCTGGAGGTTTGTGCAGAATTATGGATTTAACAGTTTTCTGGAGGTTTTATACCCAAAGCAGGAGCAGATTCATCATTTAGGCACAAAGTCAAGCTGGTTTCCAAACAGGTTTTTGTCTCTCCATCCTGTTTTTAGTGTGGACAGACAAAATGTCATGGAGAGGAAGACGTCTGGATCTCAGGTTTCCTTCATTGAAATTAGAAAATAATCTGGTTTCCCTGGAAACCTTGGAGTGTTTCACGGCTCAGTTTTCACGGCTCACTTTGTCTTGTCAGGAAGTTTCTACTGAGGCATAATTTTTTTTATTCAACGTTGTTTAGCAGCAATCAGATTTTAAAAACTATTTCATATCGCAGTGTGTGGTTGGTTTTCAGTTTTTATCCCTAACTAAATGAATATTTTTGGTGACTGTAGTATTTATTTGTAGTAAAGTGGAGCCACTGAACACAGCGCTGTAGGAGAGTGACTCTTTTAGTTTTCGTCTGCCTGGATGAGGACAGAAACGTCGGATCGCTCCGTCTTTATTTCCTGAGACGTTTTCTGGCTCCACTAACGACAGGAAAACGATTCCCTTCAGGAAAACTGAACACGACTGTTATTCTTATTATCACAGCATGAAATCACATGAACACGCTCACATCTCCACTCATTCAACAATAACAACTTCATGCAGTCAAGGCATTGATGAGTAATTAAACTTATTGATTGTTCAAAGCATTTATATGAAGGTAATTCATTCATTCCATGTTTGGTCCAAATGAAGGAGGTTTTTACTGCAGATGTTTGTGTGACTGAAATGGTGACAAAATAAATAAAAAACTAACCTCTAACTGCAAGTAACTTAATTTATAAAAAGTACAATAAAAGAACGATTAATTCAAAAATATTGATCCTGATTCAGTATCGGAATCGGATCAATATTTGGTTTCAGTTTCCCTCTTAAAAATGTTATTTTATTTTTGTATTGTAGTTTCTCAACTCTTGTTTGGTTTGCTGTCAAACAATCCTTTTTTCACTTTGTTTATTTATAAAGCTACTCTCATATATTTGCTTTTATTTTTCTGATGTTAGTTAAAGTATTTTGTAGTAAAAAAGTATTTTACCCAAATTGAGTCCCAGGTTTTAACAAAATAACTACAAAACACCTAAAGATCAGCAGTTTGATGATGTATAAACATTAAATAATAGACATCATTGTGTATTATTATTTATTTGGTATCACATTGAGACCAAAATGTTCAACTGCAGCCGAACTGTCCTGCAAAAATATTCATACTCACTAAACCACTGGGGGTTTTTGTTCCGTAAGACAAAAGTAGAACATATAAAGGCATTTATTAACAGTTTATTAACGGTTTATTAATGGTTTGTTAATATTTTATTAACAGTTTATAACGTTAGAGGTGTGAGGAGGAGGTGAAGGACTGAGGACGTTTCCAACGCGCCTCAAACCTCAAACAGCTGAAATCATTCACTGACACACTGCTGACCTCACACACACCATCACAGCTGGATCTGAGTCAGACACTGCTACAGTCCCAGTTAAATGGACTGGAGGAACTGGTTTTATGTTGGGTTGATTGAGATCATTAAAGTTATTTAACTAGTAACACATTCAGGATGGATGGAAACAAAAGAAAATACATTTTTATGAGATTTTTCCCCTTTCTGGACATTTTGTTAGTAAAATGATGCGTTTTGTTTTTACCTCCCGGTGGTTTCTCTGGGCCAAGGCCTCCTCTGGCCAGTTTGCAACATCTTTGAAGTGAACACAGAGTAATGTTGAGTCTATTAGAGGTAATCGCTCATCTCTCTGTGGTTCTCCAGAGTCTCTTTTTAAATCATTGTGTCTCTCATTATGAGAGTTTTCAGCCTCATTTTTATCTCTTTGTGTCTAAAATAATCCAAGTTCTTTGATGTTGCCTCTTTGAAGATGTTTTCTTGGTTTTGTAGCGATCATCCAGCTGTAAGGAGGAAACTGCAGCCCATGAGCAAGAAGCATGAAGTGAAAACTCATTTTCACATTTTGTTGCTGTAAAATATTGAGAATCAGGGGATAATCAAACAATTTATCAATTAGTTTTTAAAAGAATGTAGATTCAAGAAGCACACTCTGAAGAGTGTTTATTTGCTGCAGCATTTGATTTCAATAAATCTAAATAAAATCCATGAAAAGTCTTTTTTTTTCTTTTCACTCCAGCTCCATTTGCTCCTGGAGCAGGAAGCATGACATTCCCTCTGCGCAGTATATCAATGCAGAGGATTTTGAGGCTTTGCATCGACTCAAGCATCAGTGACACTCCAACAGGCAGCGCAGAGAGCAGACAGAGAACATGAATGAAGCTGGAAGCGTCGCAGCTGAATGCGTGTTAAGAATCCGATTCAGGCTGAATGTGAGCTCCAACATTTGCAGCCTGCAGCAGGAAGCGTCCGGATCCAGTCCGGATCCATTCCGGATCCAGTCCGGATCCAGTCAGGATCCAGTCCGGATCCAGTCAGGATCCAGTCCGGATCCAGTCCGGATCCAGTCCGGATCCAGTCCGGATCCAGTCAGGATCCAGTCCGGATCCAGTCCAGATACAGTCCGGATCCAGTCAGGATCTAGTCCGGATCCAGTCCGGATCCAGTCCAGATACAGTCCGGATCCAGTCAGGATCCAGTCCGGATCCAGTCCAGATCCAGTCCAGATACAGTCCGGATAAAGTCCGGATCCAGTCCGGATCCATTCCAGATACAATCCGGATCCAGTCCGGATCCAGTCCGGATCCAGTCAGGCTGCAGCGGCGGGTCGAACACGACGCAACCTGGACGAGTAAAACATCATCACCGTCCTGACATCTGACTTTCATTACGTTAATGTAAGTGTATGTCAAACAGGATTCTTTGAGCAACATATTTTCAGCAACTTCATTTTTATTTAAGATTTTCATCAACAAACAAGACAAGTCCTCCAGGCTTTCATGTTTAATCTATCAGTGAAAAACACCTTGTTTGCCTTTGGTAACCGAGGGCAACCAGAGCAGAAGAAGACTGGGATGTTGTGAGGAAGCTGGATGATGGCGGCGGCGGCGGCGTGTTCTGCAGTCACCTTCAGGTTAATCACTAAATCTGTTTGAGAGAAAACACGTCTGATTAGGACGCCTGGCTGAGACGCCACCCTGCAATCAGAGCAACGCCGCCCTCTGATCTCCTCAGTCAGCTTTCATCCTGCTCTCTGTCATGCAAATCCACTGTCTCATAAAGAGGCAAAAATAAACAAATCACTACCTATTAACATTAACCTGCTGTAGGTGTTAGAGCTGCTATTAGACGAGATCTGCAAGAGAAAATACCTTAATAAGCCTCAGAGGAAAACTGATCAGATCAGAACCAGAACGAAACATCAGCTCAGATTTACAGACAAACATGAACAGTTTTAAAACTCTTAATGGGAATGATCATATGTTGTTCATTTCTCTACATTTCCTCTTTGTGAGCAGTTTATTTATTACCATTTTGCTCACTATTACTGACACACTGTTAAAATGCTGCTGCTTTAAGCAGAGGTTCATATTTTTAGAGGAAAAATAAAACTGAACTATAATGTAGTTCAGTTTAGTTCAGAAACGTCTCAGTGCAAAACGGCTGTTCAGAACCAGTTGGAAAGTTTTTGTTTTCTGACCAGAGCAGAGTTCAGATTTACATCCATAACTATAAAACCTTTTGACCTGCTAACAGATATTTAACTCAAACAGGTTTAAAGTTAAACTGCAGGCGTCCAGCAGCTTTTTAACGTCTCCCTGCTCCAGTAAACATCCTGGGATTCTCCTGTAGAGTCTGAACGTTCAGTAAGTTTACTGTTTCGGTCTCCTAAACATACATTTCAGCTTCATGGCTTCAGTCAGGTAAGGAAAGCAGCAGTGGACAGATTAGCATCGTTAGCACACACTGCGGCTTTGTCCAGTCACCTACAGAATCAGTTGACCTTTCACACCACAAAGTCAAACAGCAGAGTGGTGTGAGCTGCTGCCAGACGCCTCTGAAAGGTCACAGAACAACTGGGTGCACAAGTAAACACAGCAGCAAAGTGTTAGCCTGATGCTCTGAGCAGGAAGAAACCAGAACAGTGTGAATTTAAAAAGGTCAAGTACAAAACGTCTGCAAGTTTCTGCTTGTAACATTTAGTGTGAAAAACCAATTAGACTGCAGCCTCAGCCAACGTTGTTTCTTTAGTTTATATCTGAACGTCTGAAGATTAAATTATTATACTGGATTTTTTATAAAATGAGAGAGTGAACAACTGGTGAAGTTTCCTCACAGCTTTCCTTCCTCTCTGTTTCTTCTTCCCTCGGCTTCTCTTTGTCTGACAAGCGAACTCTGGCGAGTGACGCTGAAGTTTCACTTCACTTCATCCCAGTTGTGCTGGACACCGGCCATTTCAGACCAGTGGCTCAGGTTGTCTTTGAGTGAAGGGTGTGACTGCAAGAATCCCTAATGGGGCAACTGGAGGTGACTGAGGCACAGCAAGAGAGTTGAGGGGAAAAGGTGTGTGTGTGTGTGTGTGTGTAATATGGGAGAGAGTGAAAAAGAAAAGGTCTAGAAATCTTGGTATCTAATGTTGAACTAATATAAAGTGTCCATCTTGTTTCGCAGCAGGACAAACAGCCAATTCTTTGACAAATGAAGTAAAATCAGTCACTGGATGAAACGGATTGTCCTCATGTTTAGAGAAAATCATGACTAGATTATTTTTTATTCTAAATGTTTCAGTAATCTGAGGCTGCATCATTCCCACCAGCTCTGTTCAGTCCTCTTTACTCCACCTCCAGTCCGTTTAGAGTCCGGTTTGTTTTTGGAGGTCTGACCAAAGAACCAAACCAGTCTCAGTTTGATTGAACCGCTCCAAAAGCAGAAAGTGGACAACAGCACAGGGCATTCTGGGTGAATATAACCAAAGCTAACGTGCTAGCCTAGTGCTAGCAGCAGAAATGTCTCCTGGTCTTCAGCCAAAGACTAAAGAGAAATCCTCCAACACTAAAATCTGACGCCTCCATCTTGTTTCCATCTGGTGAAGCAGGAAGTTCCTCTTCAGAGGTTTTTGTCTGGTTTCCTTCAGTGGTTGTTGGTGCAGCGCCCCCACAGGCCAGCAGGGGAACAGGTTGGTTTGACTCAGAACCACAGCAGCTGGAGGTGGAGCAGATGATGGAGTTCTGGTTCTGGAATCGGGTATTTCATATTCCCACAGCATCACCTCCATGATGAAGAACCAACGAATTAACACCAGGCAGCGTAGAGAGTGTGTGTGCTGACAGGTATGTGTGTGTGTGTGTGTGTGTGTGACAGGCTCAGCAATAATTCAGTTTATCAACCACGATAAATTAGACAGGACATTCAATCACTAAACATGGACGACGTAATTTTCTGTTAGAGTACCAGCTGTTTTCTTTTCACACCGATGCACTCACCACTTTTAAGTCTCTCCCACACACACACACACACACACAACGTGTCATGCACACACACACAACGTGTCATGCACACACAGGCAGCAAAATTAAAGCTTAAATCAGAAATTAACCCTCTGTTGATGTGCAAATGTCAGAGACAAAAGACATAGAGTAAATATTTTACCACTCTGTTAATCTGTCTTAATCTGAGAAACACACACAGACACAATGATGCGTTCAAAGACCATCTGTTTGTTGGTTTCCTGACTGACACATTTAAAGTTATGAGAATAAACAAGCAGCTGATTTCTGGTCTCTGATATTATTTAAGGAGTTAATTGGTTGAAATGTTTTCTCCGATGATGCGATGTGTTATTTATTTCCTGTAAATCCCTGGATGAACTCCTGGATTAATGTTCTCCACTGGTTCCTGTTTTCTGTCACTGGTGTCACTGGTTTTGTTCCCTGTTCCAAAATGATACATTTTGTTTTAAATATGTTCTTCCGTTGTTCTTGCTCTGCATGATGTTCTTCTTTTTCATCCGTCATGCTTCATATCATCAGAAATGTTCTATTTGATGGATTTATTGATCCTGCATGCCAAGTATCAGTTCTGGGTTTGGTAGATGAAAGTGAACCAAATATTCTGGCTAATTAATGATTTTAATGATGGGTTTGGGACATTTTGGTTGAGTTTGTTTAGAAAATGGAGCCAAAAACAAGAACACAAAAATGTTTCTAAGGGTGTAAATAACTCACATTGCTATTAATTATGACTTTGTATAAATGAGATTCTGGGTGGTTATTGCTGTTTGTGACATTTTACGGATTAAAACAGAATAAAAATGTCCTAATTCAAAGAGCCTGAAGGAGAAACTCCCGCGCTCTTCATCTCACTTCACAAACCTGGTCTGACGACACACTACACTAACTTTATGATACTTTCCATTTTCACCGTCTGTCAAACACTTTTATACAATCTCTGTTTATAACTACACACTGGCACAGGCGCGGTGAAAACACAGGCCATTAATCAAAAGTTGAGATGTAAAGACTTCTTCTGTTTGACACAGATGGAAAAATGGAGCAGTGTGCTGAGATCGTCTCATTTGTTGCCAACATAAAACCATTTGTTACGAGGCTTTTTTCTTAAGCTTAGCCTGGTTTTATTCTGGCAGATTGCAAGAAGTTTTTTATGTTTGAACGGCAGCCTCTTCTCTTCGCACAGCCTCTGTGTCACTAAGATAAATTATTACCTCTCCATCCACGCGCCTTCGCTTGTCTCCTACTACACCATTATTTTAGAAAAAAGGCAGTTAATCTGTATGCAGAGAGAGCAACCGCAAAACTCAAATTAAAATGTCATTTTTTATTCATCAGGACTGAAGGCTTCTTCTGCCTCATTCTGTATGTAGGAGGCATTCAGCGACCAATCATAATCATCTTATGGAGCGTAGCAGCTGACAGTCATATTGTATCTACCTGACACGGATTCATCACCACTTTTACCGACCTGACTGCTCTAATGCAGCATATTATTATATTATTAGTGTTAATCAAGTTCATTTCCGGGTCTGTATTTACATTAATTTTAATTTACAACCAGATATTGACACAAAAAGCAACATTTTCAATTCAGAAATCCCTTTTGCTGCTAAATTACTAAATAAATAGAAATCTGAGCTCAACAATAAAAATATTTACAGTTTTTAATCTTTTTTTAATCAGTTCTTAAACCATCAGATTGGAGCAAAGTGTTTCAGGAAGAAAGATCTGACCGCTCATGGAGCTTCTGTGGGAATGTGGATGTTAGCATTAGCGTTAGCATTAGCATTAGCATTAGCGTTCCTTCTCTGCATGCAGGACTCTATTGGTTGTAATAGCTAAAACATGAGGAGGTTAATTATGTACAAAGAATTGGATATTTTCAATTAAAACCTTTTAAGATTGTTTTCTGAACCTCGTCACCTTTACAGTCAGAGAGGATTTCTCTGTTGACAGTTTTACTTTCTTCTACGGTTCATTTCCTCATTCACTGCCACTCAGCAACCCGTGCTCTCTCTGTGACTCACACCTTGAAGGTCAGCAGGTCATTTCAACCGCTGAGATGATAATGAGCAATCAGCAGCAGAACAAATCACTGCTGCTCCCAACCTGTGAGCCTCATTATGAACGTGTGTGTGTGTGTGTGTGTGTGGGCGTGTGCGTGTGTGTGTGTGTGTGTGTGTGTGTGTGTGGCTGTTAGAGTATGTGACAGGACCTGAAATGATATGGTGACCTTGAGTTGTGCAGAAAGATTTAACGCGGGATGAGTCACACAGACGAGCTTTGATCACTCTGAGGCCGTCGGCACCAAAATAAAACAGATTCCTGCGTTTCAGAGGCGAAACGAGCAGAACATGATGTTATCAGGAGGAGACTGACTTCATTAATGACTAATACTTCATTACCATGTCATTTCTGGACAGAAATAAAATCTCATATTTGTTTCTTTAGAGTCCTGAGAGCTTTAGGAGTTTTACCATTCGGTTAAAGTTCAGCAGAAAATCCAAATCTGACGGCAGAACCAGAAAAAAAGACAATGCGTTTCTGAAAAATAGTGATTTTTGTTTTTATTTTTGGTAAAATATACGGATTGACGTCATGTTTTAAATAGCAGTTTTAAAATGGTAAACATTTAGTTTAGAGAGTAAATTGGACCCAACAGACATTTCAGTGTTTAGACCGACCCATGGCTCACATGTTGGCTCAGTTGGTCTGTTTACTCACTGTTGCTATTGGTTACGGGCAATAAGCTGCACGTTTGAAGCATAAATCAGGCTGAGGGTCGGTTGGTGTTTCCAGCAGAGTTGCAGTTTGAGCACCAGAGTAAATGTTCTTTGCCATGTTTAGGTATTAAAAACATTAATATGTAAATCTCAATTTCTTTCTTAAATGTATTTTAGTCTAATCTTTGCTTTTGCCGGTGACTTTCTTTGGATTTTTGATTTAAAGTTGGGAATATTAAACTCATATTAATATTCAGGCTGTTCTAGTTTCCTTCTGAAAATAAAATTAAAATATTATGGTTATTTCACAGTTTTCTAAGGAAAAACTGTGAAACTTGTGCGATACCATGAAACTGTGAGGAAATCACTATTTCAGTGACTGACTCCTGTTTGTTAGTAGTAACTTTAGTGTAGAAATCCTAAACAAGAAATTACCAACTTCAGTGGATAATGTTCTAATTTAAATGCTTAGTTTTAATAAATTAAGCTTTCTTGTTCTGTTGCTTTTGGACTCTAATTGAGTTCAGAATGATGATGATAAAAATGTCTTAGAAAGTCGACAAACTGACACATAAAAAAAATCCTTTCATAAGCAATTAATTACACACCTAAATATATTAGCATTCATTTATTTATTCATTTGTGTCAGAAACAATCTGAAGTCAATCCAAGCCTCAGTAGAAAGGTGTGGATAATTATTTGATCAAAACAACATATTAAAAATCACAACAGATTTAATTCGACGAGTCCCAGAAGAGACAGAGCTAATGAGGACGTTTAGCGGTTCGTCTCATTAAACAGGCAGTCGCTGCCTCACTGCTCATCCATAGGAGAGTTCGATAATTAAAACATAATTACTTATACAAAACCTCATTATTTTGTGCATTCTTCCAATTAGTCACCAAAACAGAGATCCCCAGTTTAATGGAAACCAGTTCTCCCAGTGGAGGGTGGGATTACGCCAGTGGCAGTTATTATTTTTATTAACAGGGTTGCTGGCTGGAAAATCATATTTAGTACACATATAATCAGATGAACTGTTTTACATGAACACAGGAAACATCACGTCTTTCATTTTTAACGATTTATTTTAGTGTGTAACGAGTCGTTTCCATGGTTACCTCACTACTCACCGTTTGGTCTCTGCCGACTGAATGTCAAATATTATACTGAATATAACTGGAACCAGGAAGAACTAAAGACCAGAAGGTTGAAGGTGGTTGAAGGTTTTCCATGAAAACAGACTTTTAACCTGAAGCTCTTATTTTATTCTCTTTAAAACCTTTTCTGCTCCTGAATGCACCAACATGGCCGCCACGTTTAAACAGTAGGAGGAATGACAGCAAAAAATATTTAAAAATAAACAGAAATAATCCTGAAGTGAGCATCAATCACACATCCAAACCCCGGATGGGGTTCTGTCTCCGGATCAGTTTCTGACCCAAAAACATCATTAAAACAAACCGGAAAATATTAAAAACCTTCATGAGATGTCTGCTGCGTATAAATATTTTCAAATCAGGAAAAGCATCATCCTGGTCTGCTGGGTTTGTAAATCAGACAAAATGAAGTCCACGACCTAATTCACTATTTTGTTATTCATTTAACAAAAGGCAGAACACAACAGAGTTCATAACAAAATGTTGGCTGTATCATAAAACCAATTAAACGTGACAAACTGCAGCTGAACTCTCTGCACCAGAATCAATTCTCAGTATGACTGTTGTCCTCATTTTGCAACAAGCCAGGAGAAGTAATTTAATTAGAGCCGGCCTGCAGGGCCTTTCTTTCAGGTTCTTCTTCTCTCCCAGAATTAAAATGTTTTTTTGTTTTTTTTCCATATCTCTGCTGATCTCTCTGTCCTTGTGAAACACAATCAGCCTGGAAACCCGGCGATCCGACCAGCTGATTTCATCACTCAGCCTCTCATTCTGCCTGCCGCCTGTCAGAGATCAGAAACGCCGATTCTGAGGCTGAACATGGTCAACAGGCGCAACCCAACCTGGCAACGTGACAAACCCAACCTGGCAACGCCACAAACGACCTGCCTTTGGGTGAAATTATGCAGAAAAACACAGAAGCATGATGAGCTGGAGGAACTTCATGTTCCAGATCCTCCGTGCTTCCGGCCTTTTATTACTGATTTTTCATTAATATCTCCTGACTTTTCTTCGTGTCATAAACTCATTTACCTGTTAACCTTTTACCTCATGTTCAGGTTATTAATGTTTTTTATTCCTCTCCGGGTTCTTCTGTTTCAATCTTTAATTTGGGTTTTTTTATTTATTTATTTTTTTTTTTACTTTTTAGTGATGCAGGAAACATTTGTTTTATATTCATTATCAACTGATTATTTGTGTGTTTTAGAAAACAAACTAATTGACTTGAAGTAAACAGCTTGTTGGTCTTTGTCCTGTAGATTCATCACATTTCCGTCCTCCTACAGACCAGAGGAAAAAATTACAGTTTATTTCGCTGTTGAGTTTACAGAAATAGGGTTAGGGAGAGATTTTCTTCCATTCTGACAGCAGCATCACAAAGTATATATATATATAAACAAAAAGTGTCTTCTGTTCTTCCAAAGTTGTGGAAGAAAACTTAAAGACTTGACAGATTTTTATCAATTAAGCAAAAAGAGAAATAGTTTCCAGACGTCTTTATCTGTAATTATGTCTTTTGTTTATTAAATTTTTTCCACTGGTCCTGATTTTGCTGCTTTTTCCTGCAGCCAGTGTTTCAGGCCGGTTGAATACTTTTGTTCATGTAACAGGGTACCTTTATTCCCTGTTACTCTGACATGCAGGTTATGAAAATCATATGGAGATTAAACATTACCCCGATTGTTACTGGAGCCACTCAGAGTGACCTCAGCAGTTTTACTGCATGGAAATGAGGCGAGAGTTTTCCAGCTGTGATAATCATGGAGTAGCTTGAATATAAAATTGGCCTTTGTGACCCTAATTTGAGCGTTTTGCACTGACCTTCATTTGGCTGCTTTCGCCTGGAGCCTCTGTGGCTGAGATGTCATTACAGTGAATTTAATCCCATTAATGATCCAAATCATGTTGTCATTTCCACTAAAACCCAACATCAGGATGACAGATGTGGTCAAACTTAGGTTGATCACACAGCCAAGAGAAACAAGACTGTGGTATAAACTCACATTTCAGTCTGTAGCAGATTAAGAATTTTAAATGAAAAACTAACCGTGGAAAAGCCACTAAATTGTCCGAATATTGTCCTATTTACTTTCACTGGATGTAAATCGCACAGATTCAAATATGAGTAATCATGTGACTCAGTGCTATCTGTATGTTTTTGATACCGCTGTTGCCGGTTCGATCCCCGGCCCGTTTCACTCAGGTTGTCTGAGAGCAGGAGAAGATGTCTGCTAAATGCTCAGTAATAAAATTCAGCCATAGATCATATATTTGTTAAACAACATGGAGGATGCAAGAAGTGTTAGCTATCAATCAATCAAATCAATCAAACAGCTGCAGCTGATCCAGAATGCTGCTGCTGGAGTTCTGACCAAAACCAGGAAGATAGAGCACATAACAGCAGTTTTAAAGTCTCTCCACTGGCTCCCTGTCGCTCAAAGAACAGACTTTAAAATACTGTTACTTTATAAATCACTGAATGGTTTAGCACCACAATACATTAAAGATTTGCTGCTGTTGTATCAACCTTCCAGAACCTCTCAGGTCTTCTGGTTCTGGGGATGCAGAGCAGACCAGAACCAGAACCAAACGAGGAGAAGCAGCATTTAGCATCTATGCACCAAAATCTGGAACAAACTTCCAGAAAACTGTAAAACAGCTGAAACACTGACTTCCTTTAAATCTCAACTAAAAACCCACTTGTTTAGAGTTTTATTTGAAACGTAATCAATTATAAATTTATTGACGGAATCTGACTTGATGTTGTGTTTTGATTGTTGATTCTATGTTGCATTGTATTTTTGTGTTTGATTTGATGTAAAGCACTTTGAAATGCCTTGCTGCTGAAATGTGTTATACACATAAAGTTTGATTGATTGAATTTGAGCTATAAGCCATGTTAGCAAAGCTAGCTATCTACCGTTAGCAGGAAACATTTTACCGTCACAGCAGCCAAGAGAAACAAATCTGCAAAGATATTCAGTCAGTATTCTCTGTTGTTAGTTGTTACAGTATTTATGTATGTTTCAAAGCTTTATGCCACTACCTAGTTTGACCAGTACAAACATTATTATAATTTATCTCATATTTTTGCTTCAGAATCTTGGCAGCTGAACTGCTGATGTGTTCAAAGAACAAACTGATGAATATTCTCTATAAATATGAATAAAAAAGAAATGGAGCTCTGTGTTGGTGTGTTGAAGAACAAGGATTTATAAACACGTTTCTATATGCGGTTCAGTTTATTAACTCCATTTTTATAAGAAACTAAAATCCCCATCTGGCAGCGAAACGCCGTCTTCATAGCTGGTCAGTAAAAACTTTAATATTTATCAGGATGCGCATGGCAGTAATCAGTGACATGAAACAGGAGAGATGAGATCATTTATTTATTTTATTTATGAAAAGAGTCCAGATAAAGAGGCTAAATGAAGACAACATGGAGGACAAAGAGAAAGAATAAAAGCAGAACATGGAGGAAGATGAGATTTCAACCAGAGGAAACGGATATAAAGGGGTCAAAAGTACAACATTTACCAAAATGAGAAGAAACAAGGACTGATTTCACAGATGGAAAGGTGAAGAGGTGAGGAGAAAAAGACAGAGAAATGAAGACATGAAGGCGTAAATGACTCACGAGGTCATGGTTCATATGAACGGAGAAGAAATAAGAATAATTATGTTTATTAATGCAAAGTGAGGAGAAACAGATCAGCTACGTTTTTTATTTTATCAACCAAACAAATATTTTTCAGCACAGATATTGTTACAAACACAAGCAGTGTTTTTAGTTCAGTAATCCAGCAATAACTTCCAAGACAACTTTAATTTTAAACACTTTCAAAATGTTGAGCAAAGTCCTGAACAAAAACACTGATTAAAATAAATAAGCAAGATAAATGATTAAAACTCAGAAATCGCAAAAGTGAATTGAATTGTGAATCTAAAATCTTTAAACTATAAATAATTAAATTATTTTTTTTTATCTGAGGTCAAATGAAAATTATTTTTGTTTCAGTCCAGTTTTAATTTGAAATGAAGGAAAGTTTTTATGCAAATTAGATTCTCTTCACTGTTCTGATGTAAATGAGAGTTCTGCTGGAAAGAAAAGACAAAGAGGAGAGGAGCAGATGTTAAACGAGCAATTAACCTGTAAATACCAAAAGAAAAAGACATGGAAAAGAGAGGATGGTGGAAAAAGCAGAGGTGAAAAGACGAAGTGACAGGAGGATCCAGCGCCTCCTTATGATGACGGATGGAGCAGAAAGCAGCAGAACCATGTATTTAATATTCTCCGTCTGTCGTCCAAAAGTCAGAGGATGAACCGCGTTCTGCCTTTGAACTGTTTTTAGGAGCGAGGAGGGCGGGGGGCTGGCATTAGAGGAGAATGGGATTGATTGCCTGGTTGGACTGGAAACAGGAAATATGCATCAGGGGAAAAACTTTAGGATTAATTCAATCGTTGAGTGGCAGCAGAAGCTTTTACACGTGTTAGGCTCATTTAAGTGTCTCACTGCTCTAAAATGATAAAGTAAAAGCAGATTTTTGGAAATAATTCTGAAGAATAACATCCCACTAAAATATTCCTCTTACAGACAGAAAAGTCTCAATGCTGCCTGAACTCTTCACTCTGGATTTAATAAACTAAGAAATGTCCTTCATGGCTGTTTTTGCTTTTAGGAAAAAGTCAAAGTAAAATAAATATTTATTCTGATGAAGATCGTCTGAACGACTCAGGGAAATGTCTCCCACTGTGAGCTACTCTGAGGACGTGACCCGTCCTCTGGCGGTCCATAGTGGTATGGACCTGTCCATCCTCTGGTTCTGTTGGGACAGGAGGGACACTTCTGTCTGACCAGAGGACAGGTGATTGACCAGAGGACAGGTGTTCGACCAGAGGACAGGTGATTGACCAGAGGACAGGTGTTAGACCAGAGGACAGATGTTAGACCAGAGGACAGGTGATTGACCAGAGGACAGGTGTTAGACCAGAGGACAGATGTTAGACCAGAGGACAGGTGATTGACCAGAGGACAGATGTTAGACCAGAGGACAGGTGATTGACCAGAGGACAGGTGTTTGACCAGAGGACAGGTGTTAGACCAGAGGACAGGTGATTGACCAGAGGACAGGTGATTGACCAGAGGACAGGTGATTGACCAGAGGACAGGTGATTGACCAGAGGACAGGTGATTGACCAGAGGACAGGTGTTCGACCAGAGGACAGGTGATTGACCAGAGGACAGATGTTAGACCAGAGGACAGGTGATTGACCAGAGGACAGGTGATTGACCAGAGGACAGGTGATTGACCAGAGGACAGGTGATTGACCAGAGGACAGGTGTTAGACCAGAGGACAGGTGATTGACCAGAGGACAGGTGATTGACCAGAGGACAGGTGATTGACCAGAGGACAGGTGATTGACCAGAGGACAGGTGATTGGACTCTTCATCTCTGCGTTTGTCTTAACTTTGGCAAGAAGGAAGTTGTGTGTTAAAACTTTTCTTCCAGTTCCTCTCCGGTGGAAATGGACTGATGGGTCACCTGTCCTGTTGGACGGCTCACCTTTATTAGGGACAACCAGCTAAACCAACCCTGATGGTAAAAACCAAAATAAAAATATCAATAAAACATACCAAGCACAGGTTTTAATGTTAGTTTCTGCAGCTGTAACATTAATTAGTCAGTCAACATCTGGAGGTCGACTCTGTCTCCTGGCCTCCTCACACAGGGAGGGGTGCACTTACTTTTTAAACACAAACCAAAGTCTTTCTTCTGCTCTTTTACTGAAAATAGTGAAACCTTTCGGTATGATAAAGTCCAACTGGTCTCATTTTGTTATTTTTCTGACTGCAGGTTCGGTCTGAGGCTGACCAGATGAACAGCTGACCTTTCACATCCCACAGATCGTTCTTCGGTTAAACGTCTTCATAGCGTGACGATGTTCCCTCTCTCCCTCCGCTCCGCCTCATCAGCTGAACTCAGTCCTCTGGTTGCTGTGGCAGTTTCTCCTGTAAACATCTTTTTAGTACTTAGATAAAATGTTTTTCTGCATTCTCAAATGTGTGAATGGAGGAAACTATTTTATTTTCATTTTCAAAGCAACTAAGAACCTGTTTTCATTCAGTCTGTGTTGTATTTCCACAGATTTCATTTCTGATGTCACGCTGAGCTCCATCAACGTCTAAATGTGTTTGGAAGATGAGAAGAAAAGAAGTCAAGCTTCCAAGTTGAAAAGTTGTCATTAATAACATGGAAAAGATTCTGCTGCTGTATAAATGTTCTGACTTTAAAAAAGCTTTTCTATCCACAAACTGAAGCTGTGATGGATTTCACTCCAAATGTTAAAAATCTGTTTTTATGGAAACGTCTGCTGAAGAGGCTGACAGTGAAAGAGGATGAAACATTCACAATGGAGACGTCCACAGTGCTGACGTCTATTTAAAAACCTTATCTACAATCTGTTTTCATGACACTGTGGAGAAGAGGCTTTATTTATCAAATCGAATGAAGACGTGCACCGACGTCTAAACTTGGCTGAGAAGGAGTAAAAGGTTGAATTCACAGCGAGGGAAAACATGGACATGAAGATTTCTACTAAATCTGGAGGGACGCAGAAAGACTTCTGTCCTATTACATGTAAGAAAGCTGGATTTTGTTGATCTGACGGACGGACAGCTGTCTCATTTAGAACGTCTCCATGACAACAGATGGTGACGTCTAAAAGCTGCAGAACAGAAACATTTAAGAAATTCTGTTCATGTCTAAATGTTGACATCCAATAAAAAATAAAACCTTTCTTTAGTCACTTATTGAGCATGTCTGATGCATCATGAGGATCTTTACTGAAGCCTGATTTTAATTGAAGAGTTTAAAAAATAAACACTTCCACAGATATCTATTTGACAATAACTTGCAGGATTTATCTCAGCATGTGTTCTCTGTTTCCTGCCCTCTTGTGCCTGTTCTCCGTCTCACTCTGTGGAGCAACAAGGAGAAACTCGTTTGAACATCTTCATGAAACACAGAAAAACAATGAATAAAAAAATGCAATAAGAACATGTTTTGAAATGTAACGGGTCCAGGAAGTCAGCATCACGACCCAGCAGTGACCTGGACAGCATCCAGATTTTTAAATCTGCTTTGGTCAAGAAAAGTTTATATTTATCATTATTTTTATGTGGATTTATTCCAAGTAGCTGCTGAAAACTCAAAACTCAAACTCATGAAAACATTTCTGGCTTAACCTTGAGAAACTGAAGCAGCTTTTACTTTACAGGAGAAACTCAACAATAAATCAGCTGAACTTCAATCAGTCAGCGCAGATAAAATCCAGAAGCTGATGTTTTTCATAATACATACTGGTCAAACAATTTTTAAATATACAGTGTGCAGAGTAAGAAGACAATAACTGGTGGAACCTCCATGGAGATTCAGTGTTCAGTGGGATTTTAACTCCTGGACAAATTTAACGTTAACAGAAACTCAATATTCAGCAGCTGACCGCCACTGACATGAATAATATGTCAGTGCCACACGGTTAAACCACAGAGGTCAAAGAGTCGAGGATCCGACGGTGAGAGCGTTGAGTAAATGAACTCTGAAGGGTCTGTGTTTCCTCCCCTGGTTACGCAGCGGAGGAGGGACTGACACTAATGAAGTTAGTTCCTCTGGAGGAAATCCTTGTTCAGAAGCAAAATGAGTTCTGCTCCTTAAACAGCTGCTAATGGCGCGGTCTGTGGTCAGGATATTAACCTCTGACCTCCCGTGGGAATGCTGGGTGGAGATGTGGTGAGCCTGCCTGGCTGCGGCGGCGACAGCACTGACTCTACCAGATACTTTTTTATTAATTACCTTGAGTTTGTGTTGGAGAAGCGAACGAACGCTCTGCTGTCAGAGGATCTCTGACTGGAACTCATCTGAACTTCTGCTGAAGCTTCACATCTCAGCTGTCCGTCAAACACTCATAGAAAACTAAAAAGTCACAAACTGAAGAAGCGTTTGAAGTTGAGTGCAGCTGATTATGTGGCTGCTGATTCCAGCAGGAGCAGCGATGAGCCCGAGGTTTCAGGATGGCAGAGGTTTGATGGATGGTCTCCATGAGCGCTGCTCCATTGCTTCATATCCTCTAATAAAGCTTCACATGCTTCATCATTAGGATTAATACCTCACACAGAGAGCAGGGGGCGCTCTTCTCCTCATGCTGGCTGCAAGGACAAAACACTCAGGTTTTCTGCTTTTCTTTCTCTGCAGTTTGAAGGAGTGAAGAAACGCAGCAGAAGGAGTTTTGACTCCTGCAGCTTCTACATCGAGTTCCTATACGAGTGTAAGATTAACGTCCACATGAGTGTTAAAATATTTTCTTTTTATTATTATATGGATCAATTTTATTTGAAATAGAAGTGAATTATTTATTTCTGTGTGGTTTTTAAATCGGCTCCGTTATCAGCTGCAGGTGGATCAGATTTATTCTCCGCTCTGATTCAGATTATCTGCTGTTATTTCCTGATCTAAAGGCTCTTTAACAGTAAACATTTAAAAGTAAATCAAAAACTACTTGGAGGTTAGCCTCAGCTATTTATTATTTATTGTTATTGCACCGTTTTGAATTTCCTTCAGTGGGATGAAAGTTGCTCTGTAGCAAAATTAAAATCCAGCAGCAGGAAATGCTGAGCAGCTGCTGAGACAAGGAATCATTTTTAATGGATTTGTTACCATGGCAACACATTTCAAATGAAACTTTAATCTCCTGTCAATATCAGAGCATCGATCCCTCTAAATCTGATCAATGAAGGAAACATTTCCTCATTTAAGAGTTTTAGATGCTGAATATTTGTCACAACTATTTATCCACCGAAAAGCTGAACTTGAAACTTGTTTCAGATGATTTAACTCAGTATTTCTGTCTTTATTCTAAAATAAAACACAAATACTGGAAAAAAAGTTCTGAATGCTCAAATCACCAGATAGGAAATGCTCCATTTTAAAGACGTTACCTTTCATTTCAATTAGGATTTCAAATAAATAATTCTGCAGAAATGCTGACATTTCATCCAGAATGTCTTCATCCACAGCAGGATGCAACATGCAACAGATTATTTGTTAAAAAGACAATCCTAAAACCTTTAGATTTGATTCTTTTCTTGCACTTTGATCTGTTTCTCTGCTGTAACAGAATGTGAAGAAACGACATTAAAATCTGATGCAGGGTTTCCGTCTGGATTCCAGTTAATTATTGACGTGTTTTTTGGTGGCTGCAGTGTTTCATGTATTTCACATGCAGATCAGATCAGCAACGACCTCCTTCTGCGGAACAACACCATTCAATCCGGAACCTGTTTCCACATTTCTCTGCTTCTTTCCAGCAATTAGAAATGAAACTGCGTTGGATTTCTCCACTTGTTACTTTTAACAAACAGATCTATGTTTATTGAATGAAATTTGTTTCAGCGTTCCTCTGCAGGGAAGGCAAATCTCTGCACTGATTTCCATGCTTCCTCGTTAGCGGCTCGGGTTTGGGGAAGTAAATGCCTGATTTATTTCAGCCAAACTGAAAAGCTGTTAGTCTGATGCAAATCCCCAGACCCACTTAACAAACAAATATGATTACTGTGCTGACGTTGTTCTCCAACGTCCCCATCCAATTAATTATTTCACGACAACCTCGTTTGCTGCAGCTCTCTTGGCGTTGCTTTGTCCCAAACAAGTAAAATCTGACGACTTGGAAACTAAACTGTATTTGGAGAAAAATGAATCCAAAGTGAAACTAATGCCAGAGTTTTATAATTAACTGTATTGATCCTGATTGGCTTTTGCCCCCAGTGAGCTGCTCTGATGACCGGTTCTCCTCTCTGTCCTCGTCGTCCGGCTGCCTCGCCTCGACTCTGCAGACGGATTGATCATTCTGGAAAACTGACGTCTCTCACGGTCACGATTCTCTGCTGCCCTGAGTTTGTCTGTTGGTGTAAAATTACAAACTGAGACTCCAACAACAGAAACTTTAACCGACGCTGCGTCTTTACACAACAGACAGTGAACCAGCTGTTAGACGCAGCCCTGCATCAACTGGACTGTTGAACTGTCAGACATGATGCCCTGCAGAGGAACTCAGCTGCTGGAGCAGCGGCGTGGCAACGCCTGCAGAACGAGTCTGCAGACGCCAAAGATAAAAGTTACATATGGAGTCCAGGGTGGATTTAATAAATCACTGACTGGCGTCATTAAATTAATTTATGACTCAGAGCTTTCTGTGGTTTGGTTTTATAAACACATTAACGTCCAAATCCGGTTTCCATCCTGCAACCTTCAGGCTACGTTTACACCAGAATATTTTATTGTTGATTGGGGAAAGTTGGGAACCAGATGAACCAGAGGGTCATGAAACAATCATGTATTCAGTTGTTAAACTGAGCAGCACAACGCAGCACAACGCTGCACAATGCAGCACAATGCAGCACAACGCTGCACAACGCAGCACAATGCAGCCCAACGCAGCCCAACGCAGCACAACGCAGCACAATGCAGCACAACGCAGCACAACGCTGCACAATGCAGCACAACGCAGTCCGCCCTTGTTTTTACTGTCATCTGGTCGTGCATGCGTGCATGGCGGGGTCAGAGGTCAAAGATCACTGCAGACGTGTTAAACTGAATCATGCATCATCTTCTCTCCATCACATCAGGATCTGCAGAGATAATAATTCAGTTCGATTTGATTTGATTCAGGCGTGTTGGAGAAGAGAAGCATCTCCAGGGCTGGACTTGGTCACCTTTGCATTAATAAATAAAACCTCTTTAATACAATATTTACCTGGAGTGTCTCATCAGGTTATGTTTTGAACTCTTGGCAAACCCTTGGGTCTTTAATTGACATGTTATCAGCCAAAGCAGAAGATCAGAGGAAACTCTGGAAATTGTAGATAAGTCATTTTAACACATGAAAGCGAGCAGCTCCCGATAAATTAAAGCTCGCCTTCGGTAATTCTGCATTAAGTGATCTGACGGCAGAAATTTTGGAAAAAGTCTGATAGAAAATAAAACATCCAGGAAAAGCTAAAAACACAAGAGGGAATGCATCAGAGTACAAGGTGAACAAAACCTGCAGCTGTAACAAAGAACCAGGACGTTTGAAGTGAAAAAACTTGATTTACTCATCACTTTCCATCTCTTCTCTTCACTGACTGAATTTCTCTCTGTCCTCCGTTTATCTGCCTCCATCTCTGCAGCGCATCCATGGCTGATATCCTGACCTTTCCAGCAGCTGTTCTGCGTCTCCCACATGCACACATCCCCCCTCGGCCTGCGGCGCGGCATTATCTGGCTGCCATTAGAGAGCAGCCCGGGTGTCCGGCCCTCAGCCATGCTGTTGACATTTGGAGCTTTGAAAGCTCAACACACAAACACATTTCTCTCACTTGTCTGTCCCACTCCGACTTTCTGTGTGTCTAAATCACAGCAGACACAACGCAAGGATACACACACACACACACACGCACACACACACACTGTGACGCATCCATGCTGCTTGCTGGAGGTACGGAGTCTCCAGAACATGCCAAGCATCTTGTTGGTTCAATTTAATTCATTTAATCCTGTTTTTCATCCCTGACAACCTGATTATTCTACATTCAGAGAATTAGCTACATTTAAGTGACTGGAATCGAGTTTAATCATCTGTTGGCATCGAGTCTGATCAGTGAGAAAAGATTATTCAGGGAAAAGAAGAGAAACAGGAAGTAAAAGATGACCTGAGCCATGAGTTGTTTGACGTTTTCACACAGGGAGTGCTAACAGGAAATGGATCCTAACATCACTACTTAAAGGGGCGTGAAATTCGTTTCATTTTGGGCCGTATCAAAATCATGAAGGTCCTTAAAGGGGCAGTTATGGCACAATAAAATGATAAAAGGCAACACGTCATACCCCTTTAATAAAACAATATTTAAGTGCACCACTGTCGTCTTAAAGTTCTTTTTCTGAGTCTGCAGGGCCACATAATCCTGGCTTTGGCCCCGGGGCCTTGAGTTTGACACATGTGATCTATGGGGCACCTGCAGAGGAAACCCCAGAGTATCCACTGAGTACTCACAGGTTATGATGGTGGTGATTGATTGCCACAAGGCACCGTTCTGCGGCTCAGAGGAAAGGTTTTCGTCTGGAAACTGGAAGGTTGTGAGTCTGATTCTATCTTCCATACTTGGTGTTTAACATATTAAAATAGAAAGTTATTTGTGTTTCTAGACGGGATCTGTTAGTGGGTGGCTGTGGTCTCTAACCCACCGATACCAGAGTCCACTGGAATAAAATACGAGGAGAAAGGCAGAAACCTCACGGCGATGCTAAGCTAGGCTCACATTTAGCCTCACTATGAAGGTGGAAATATGGGAATAATGGCTTCATGATAATCCCTGAGCTGCTTGCTAAACCACTTGAGTTTCCTCACTCACTCTGGGTGTGTGTGTGTGTGTTGGGGTGTGTGTGTGGGTGTGTGTGTGTGTGTGTGTGTGTGTGTGTGTGTTGGGGTGTGTGTGTGGGTGTGTGTGTGCGTGTGTGTGTGTGTGTGCGTGTGTGTGTGTGTGTGTGGGCCACTTCAGATATCATCTGCCCTTTCTTAATCCCACAGAGGATGGACGTCTATTTTTGGCTGCTGCTGCTCTATTTGAAGCTAAAAATCAAGAAAAAAGAGACATTTTCCAAATCAGAGTTTCCATCAGCATTTCACCTTAAAATGGACCAACTGTGACGCAAAAATGAAAGAAAACAAACAAGCTGTGTTAAAATGTGAAAGAAAGAAAAGAAAACATCTGATCAAAACTTCAAGATCAGCAAAGAAAGTATTTGCATTTTTCAACCATAATTAGGTTGAGATTCAAATTAAAACAAGAAGAAAGAAGAATAAGACATAAACAACAAAATAATTTATTAAAAACTGGATTAAACTCAAACTGACTGTTAAACTGAAGAAATGTTCACACTCCCTCCACCAGGTGGAAATAAAGTCCAGTTGACAAACCGCGTGAAAACAGCAGAAGAAGAAATTCAACTCGTGTTTGTGCTGATTGAGCACGGAGGTCTGGACCCTAGAACCAGATGTTGACCTTGACCTGACCTTGGAGCGGCGTTAACATCAGAAACTCTCATCAGCAGTAAAAGCATAACTTCCAGCTTCACGACGTTTCTGTTCTGAACTCAGTGAAATGGTTTGAAGAAGGTGCAGCATTTCTCCGTGTTCCAGATACTAAAATAAAATAATCCAGAGTGGATAAAAAATGGCTCCAAAACTGTTTTAAACATCAATTTATGTTGAACTGTTCATGCTTACTGTTCAGCATGAACATAAACTACTGCATGGTGAGCAGGATTAATCTCTAATCCCTAATCTCAGGTTGCAGCCGCTCTTCATTATAACTCTAACATGTTTACAGGTGAATCAGCGGAGCTGATGAATCAGAGAAATGACCTGATAAACAGTCAATTACAGTAATGAGATTACATGAGCAGCTCAGCTGTGGCCTCGGCGGACAGGAAGGGGAAACATTTACGTTTGGTTCTGACTTGGCCTGTTGACTTTAATTAGTTTTCACTAAAATCTCAGATGTGGAAGTGGAAGATAAAAAGAAGCTTTAATTAGATTTAAAGGTGAAGATGCATCAGGAAGCGTCACAGAGGCTCCAGCATGGTGTGTGTTACTGACATGTTGGTCATGCAGGGCAGCAGGGTCGGGAGCGACGCTTTGCTTTTTAACATTTTCACTGTGATGATGCATGAAGGGACATGAAACATTTCAGATTTGGGACTCAACAGCTGGCTGCCTCGACTCGAGAATCCTGGATGAAACGTTTTTATCGGCTGCAGAAGAAACTGAGGCTGTGGAGGTTCACCATAAACATGCAGCTCACACAAACAACACACACCCATTAAAACATTCAGTCTTCTCTTTGGTTCTCTTTAACTTTTATTGAAGTAATGTTGCAGTAATCTTGTAGGATTTAATTTCCATGTCTTGGTTTGAGGATGAGAGAATCAGTTTTTGCTCAGAGACCTCTAATGGGAATAAGGAGCTTCTCAGTGGCTCATTTAAAGCCCAGAGCAGGTTAATCCTCTGGTCGTGTCATCGTCCCTCAGATTCCCCGTCGGAACCCAAATCGCCTCAGAGCCGCAGATCACAGCCTGCTGGTGAGAATTCAGCTTTACGGGTCGGCGGGGGTCCGGCTGCGCTTCACATCACATCTGAGCTTTCCTCAGCGACCGGCCACATCAGAGCGACAAGCGTTAGCAGGCGTTTGACGTTTCACTCCATGTTTCATGTCAGCTTTGAGACGGAGCGGTTCAAAGGTGCTGAATGGAAATGCAGCCGAGGCCTCAGGTGGAAAACCGCTCGCCTTTAACAGCCTCTGAAACGCCACCCAAACATCAGCAAACTCATTTATCTGTGTGTGTGTGTGTGTGTGTGTGTGTGTGTGTGTGTGTGTGTGTGTGTGTGTTAAAGTTAACAGGGTTGAAGTTGACCTCTACTAAACGCTCAGAGGTCATTTAGCTGCACAAATTTCTTTCTGCATGTTGGGATATGGAGGAATAATCATTCATCAGTGACTCATATTTATTGTCTTTTTTAATCAAACGTGTTTTTCTGCTTCCAATCGAGATTCAAACTTGTCTGTTCACTGAACAGGACCTGATATTTAATGATGAATATTGTTTCTCAGTGTTGCTGCAGATTTAATGACTCGGTTTAATCAGGAAGGTAATAAACTGAACTGGAGTTCTGTTTATCAGAACCACCTGATAAATAATGTTTGTCTTTGAATCTTTCTGCTGTTTGGATTAAACTGACTTTTTGTTTCTGTGTATAAATAGATTTTTTTGTTGTCTGAAAATAAATAAAAGCGAATTGAAATGTTTGATGATTATTCCTTTTCTCTTTAAATCTTTATCTTCTTACTCTTCTGTCTATTTCTGGTATATTTGTCCTTCACATTTGTCTTTTTTAACCTTTTTCAACTTCATGGATCTCCTCTCCTTGTTTTTCTTTCTCTCACTGTTTTTCATTCAGATCTTCTTTTATTCCCTCCAGATTATCATCTTTCTCTCCTAACATATCCAACCTCCTCCTTCTTCTCCTTTTCGGAGCGATAATGCAGTTTGGTCATGTTTTCCATCCCCAGTACTGTCACCCTGCATTACCACGGAGTTTTTCCCAGCATGCCGCTGGGTTATTTATGTGCGCTGGTCTCTGCATGTGGTTGTAAGCTGGAGCTCAGGTACCACAGAACAATTCAGGCCTGCCAGGCATGAAGTTGTTGGGTTTTTATATAAAGATTATTTTTAACCTACTTATAGCTTTTAGTTTAGGGGTTGAACAGAAATGTGTTCAGCAGTATTAGTAAAGCAGATCTATATGTAGATCTATAAAGCTGCTCCTTGAGGCCTTTTGTCTGTTTTATCCTTCTGGACATCATGTCTGATAGTTCGGCTCAGATCCTGATTTTTATTGCAATAAATTTGATCCACATGTTTAGATAATGTTGAACTGCTTCATTTCTCCTGAGTGATATTAGCATAAGATGTTTCTACTTGAACACAGTGAAGGGATGACATGATTTGTGTGGAGTGGGAGTGAATTATTCAGAGTGTGACATGCAGACAGATTCAGGATGCATTTGTTGCTTTCCTCAGTCATTTTGTTGGACTTCATTTTTCAGCGTCTTTATGAATGGATGCAGCAGGATCTCATCCAACTGGTTGTTTAGACCAAACAACATCTGAGCAAAATAAATAAATTCAGTCTTCAGACCAAATCCGGTCATTTCCCATCATCCTCTCTGTTTGGTTCCTTTAAAAAGTTACCAAAGTTAATAATATTAATACTAAAATGAAAACACTGGTGTTTCAGGGAGGCCGGCCTACTTCTGCAGACCTAATGAAACCTTTTAATGAGCGGCAGCGTCTGCAGGGTGAGGCTGTCAGAGGTGTGTGTGTGTGTGTGTGTGTGTGTGTGTGTGTGTGTGTGTGTGTGTGTGTGTGTTAAGATGCATGAGAATCCAGGTTGTTTAAAAAGCCATTTTGTTCTCTCTGAGGCCTGTGAGGGATTTTTCAGAGCCGAAACACAGACAAACCCATGACAGGATTAGCTAAAATGAAAGTGAACATCCTCAGAATAATTAATCTGCTTCTTTCTCTCAGCCCCAGTTTAAACGTCTCCTCCGCCCTGCTGCTGCCGTGCATGTCATCGAGATGTTTAAAATGTTTTCTCTGTCTCCTCCTCCCACAGGAGAGCAGCAGCACATCAGTAAAGAAGCTCCCGTCCTCCAGCCGACAAGGAGATAAGAATAGAAATTACAGAGGCATTCGCTGGAGAGGCACGGCGAGGAAGAAAAGGACTGAATGAGACAGAGAGGTGGAGGGAGAAGGATGGAGCAGGAGGGATGAGGAGGAAGGTGGAGGGAGGAGGAGACGATGTGATGGAGAACAGAGAAACGGGAACGCTCACGCTGAGCCGTCTCCTCGCTGTGACTTCTCTGAATTCCTTGTTTTTTTGTCGGATTTCGTTCCCTCTCCTGCAGCAGCGTTGCAGAGGCCTGACTGATAACACACGACTTCTGAGACGGTTCAGTTCCAGGACTGGACCCGAGCCGTTCGCTCTTACTGCTCATCCAGTGGAACCCAAACAGAACCCGACCTCCTGCAACGCCCAGGCAGCCTCATGGACAAGATCCACTCAGGCTCCTCTGAGGTCCTATTCAAAGGCCGTATGCTCACATGCCTGACCCAAACGGTTCAGTTCTACATCAGCCCGGTCCAAAGGTCTTCAGGAGTTTATTAATGACCCGTTTTCTAAATGAGTCGTGTTCAAGCAGGAGAAACTTTAAAACCCAGGATGTTGGTCCTTGGGAAAGGGAATAAACCAATAAGTTCAATCATGGGCTGAAGTGTCCTTAGGCAAGGCACCGATTCCCCAGCTGCTGTCAGGAAGCGTAAACACGACGTTCAGCATTAAATCACTTCAAGTGTCTGTTTAATTTCAGTTCATTTACAGAATGAAGAGAAGAAGAAGGCAAACAAAAAACTGATTTCATTCGTTTTGACACGGAGCCTCTGGTCTCCTTCAGGTGGAATGACTAACCTTGACATATAAAATATCTCATTGCACTTCCTATGAATAGCATCCACTGCAGGCTCATCCCACGGGTCCGTTCTGCACGTTACATGCTGTCCGGATGCCATTTCTTTAAGTCTCATCCTATAACAGATCAGTACCAGACTGAACCTCTGATCCGGTGCACAAACATCCAGCTCAGCGTTTGTTCAGATCCTATTCAGCCAACTACAGTTTGTAGTAAAATTGGAAGTTGCTCTCTGTGTCTTCAGAGGTTTACATGTTGTTTCCATGAGTGGTTCTTGGTGCAGCGCCCCCACAGGCGAGGAGGGGAACAGGTTTTTCAAAGGGTTCGGTTGGTTGGACTGGAAGAGAACCACAGCAGCTGCAGATGGAATAGATGTTAACGTTTTTGGTCGAACCGAGTCTACCAGGAGGAAAACGACGAAGCAGCAGCTTGGAAACGGTGGGACACACAGTTTGGTCAGCTGCCAGGCTGCAGTATTCAGCTGACATGTTGGAATCATGTTCCACGTTTACCACATCAGGTGCGTGTCTTCAATGTAATCATGAGCTAATTTGGACCTAACAGTGTTTCGGGCTCCGGTCACTTTAATGCTGAATGAAAACCAACAAAGCAGACGACTCTATCAACAGACGCCACGCTGCGACAGAGAAACTCGTTACACCATCACCAAGTATTAAGATGGAGGGTGGAGGGAAACCTGGTGCACTTCACAAACAGATGACATCAAAACACGACATTCAGGCAACTGTCGTGTTGTCTCCAGTCAAAGTTAAAGACGGGAGACAAATGAGTCCGTCAGACACTGACTCTCAGTATTCTCACATATTAGTTACAGTTTGGCTTTATTCTGTTGTTTTGTGTTTGTTCACCAAAACCAGGACAACTTCAGTCTGATTTAATATCTGATGAAATGTCTTTTTGTAAATATCAGTTTTTATCTGTATTCTATAAAACTGCAGCAGCAGTAAATAATATATCAACCTGTTACAATATAACACATATTTATATTGAATATTATACAAAAAGAAACCATTAACTCACTGGCAGATGGTTCTGATATGTTTTTGTGAATCATCTGAAATAATTTCCTCCATTAAACTCCTTTTTATTTTCTGTAGATGTTGATGAAGCCTTTTGTTTGGTGTTGTATGTTTTATATTTTGTCCGAGTTATATTTACATCCATAATGTTAGACTTGACTGGAATAATTCTGTTTATTTTTATTTGCCTCTAAAGTCTTTTCACTTTGTGGATGTTTTACTGCAGAGCAGCATGAAGAAAAGCTCAGTCTGTGTTAGTCCTTCAGACTGACAGCTAATTGGTGTTAAGCTCCAGATAAAAAATGTCTCTTTAAATAATTGTTGGTCATTCTCATTAAGCATTTTATCCAAGCAAAACAAAATTATGTGTCTGTGTAATTTCCAAATACGCTCAGTGTGTTGAGTCAAACAGAGTCTCTTTGTACAGCTGCAGTTCTTCCTCAGTTATGAGACATTATGCTTGTAAACTGTCCAAGTTTATGTTTGTCATAATGCAAAAGCATCAGAAAGTCAAAGGTCAGTGGTGTTTGTGACACAGTTTGGATGAACGTATGACAGGCTCAAAGCCCGATGTGCAGGAAGATCTGAGGTGAAAACATCAAGTGGAAGATGAGCAGGAAGGAATTAATTTAAAATTAATCAGTCATGTTGCAAAACGAGCAGAGGGTTAATCTGCTCAGCCTGGCAAACCAGCTGTGATCTGGAGCAAAATGCATCATGTTGGTTTAACTACAGTGTTAGCCCTTTTAAAAGGACAAATGTAAGAGAAGAAATGACCACGATGAAATCAATGCGCTTTCACTTACTCTTGTATTGAGCATAGAGAAGAGCGCACTACTCCCCCTAGTGGACTCTTGATTATGGCGCCAACGCACCCCTCTTCCAGGCAAAGGACCCAACTACATTCCTTACACGCCCCAAACCAAACTAAATTAATGCAAATAATCAAAACAATTAGGTCTAATATTAACAAGATCAACTGAGTATTATACCTTGTAACAACAGCAGGTGAATCCAGTGTCTGCTGAGTTTTTAGGAAACATTTCTGGATGAGAAAGAGAAAGACATGTGTAATAAATATGGATCCTATGTGGACCAAAAGCTTCTAATCCTGCAGCAGGACCGTTTCTCCTCAGATATTGGTGCTAAACTTTAAGCATTGCTTTGGGTTTTACTCTGTTTTTGTGATAAATCTTCAAGTGTTTCATTGTGATAAGAAGAATGTTATCATCTTGGTAAATTTCTCTGTTTATCTCCAGTCTCTTGTTGCTGCTGAAGATAATATTAGACAGAAGACAAATATCTCCAGCCGCGATGCAGAAAGAGGAGAACAGAGAGAGATGGAGCACATAAAGGTTGTTTTTCTGCTGCGGTTCGGTTTAGTGACCAGCTCACCAACTCGCTGTAAAGCCTCGTGTTTATAGGCTGCGTGTGGGTGGAGATCATAAAATAAAGTGTTTGCTTTCAGCCTCATGCAGAGAGATTACTTATGTCATGCTGAGCACATTCAGCTGCAGAAATACCAACACTTTTCTGTTTTCTGTTTGCATGCTCTGATGCATAACATGACAAGTACCATCACACATCTCCCTTCATAATGTAGGTTAATTGGATTGGAGCCTCTTCAGCTGCTGTGAATGAACTGAATGAGGATAATAAACCGATGAAAACAGACAGAATCCACACATAACGATGTAAAGATAAAACTGAACGTACCTTCACCTGCTCACGTCTTTAAACATCCGACTCTGGTCGGGACGGAATCGCTCACATTGTTATAAATAAAACTCCAGAAAAACAAAGGAATGTTTCTGGATTTTACTGGGCTGAGCAAATAAATCCCAGATTTGGTGCAGGGACACTAATTTTATAGCAGCTGAACATTCTGGATCTGTACAATTATAAATCAGTAACATTTTAATTTGCATTTCCAAAACAGTGTGGTTCCGACCCGCTTCAACTCCGTCTGGAAGGATGAATCGACAGAGAGAAGAGAAAGAAGATGATTATTGGGAATAACCAATAATTCGTCAGGGTCAAACGCTGGTGATCGAGTAAAGTTCAAAACATTGTTTCTCATTGGCTGAACTAATGCTAATTTTTAAATACTAACTTTTTGTTTTCTCACGAGTGTTTTTCTCTCCATCGGAGCGCCACCTGGTCTGGCGTTTGAACTTTTTACTTTTCATGGACATAGAAAGTTCTCCTGGATCAGTTCTGGTACTGATCCAGGTTCTGGTTCTGTTAAGGTGGAGTTTCTCGTCTCCACTGTCGCTCCATGCTCAGTGTGAGGTATTGGTGTAGAGTCAGGGACGACACAACCAATTCTCCGCCGTCGTTTGTAGAAACTCAAGCCAAAGTGAACTGAAAGTGTCTTTTTCATTTCAGCTACAGAAAATCAACAACCCTCTCATATCTAATGCAGAATATCCAACGTGCACAGAAACAATTCTTCTAGTATCAACTGAAACTATTTTTAGACACCTTTTCATATTTATACCCCATTACCATGAACACTGAAGTTGTTCTTTTGCATGCAAGATCTACCGTGACACTAACAGAAACCAAACCCTCCATAACTCTCTGCACGTCAGCCGTGTAGAATTCATAAAATCCCAGCAGACCTAAATTATAAATCACTATCATTTTAGAAACACAACAGCAGATGCATGATAGAGCACAGTGCTGGCAGGAACCCGACCTGCTCTGCAGATCCAGAGGGTTAGTTACACAACGAGTCGTGTCGGATTGTCAGTAGAAAAGATTTTTAATTAATTCATCACTTTCAAGAAATGATGGGGATTATATAACAAAACAGAGGTGAACATACAGAGGTCTGACCCATCATGGCTGCTCTTCACTCACAAACAGTAAACAAGGTAGGCAGAGAGAGCAAACTCATGAATTAGTCATGCTCAAAGCGTCCGCAGCTCAAAGGAGTCGAGGTTCAGGTAGGATCCAGAGTACAAGAGCTGGGTGGAAAAACTCACAAATACATCCTGCTCACATTTTCTCATTCAGATTCTTTAAACGTAGCGACCAGAAAAAAAAAAAAAAAAACATAATATAATTTTTTAAAAACAACCAAAAAGTCACAAACAAGATGAAAATCAAAACACCTGTCAGGTTCATCCATCCATCCATCCATCTAAATCCTCTTATCCGGGGTCGGGTCGCAGGGGCAGCAGCTTCAGGAGGGAGGCCAGGACCTCCCTCCACAGCCACTGGTTCCCTCCACAGCCACTGGTTCCCTCCACAGCCACTGGTTCCCTCCACAGCCACTGGTTCCCTCCACAGCCACTGGTTCCCTCCACAGCCACTGGTTCCCTCCACAGCCACTGGTTCCCTCCACAGCCACTGGTTCCAGCTCCTCCAGGGAATCCCGAGGCGTTCCCAGGACAGCTGAGACACATAGTCCCTCCTCAACCTCCTGTCAGGTTTATGGATAAAAATGAATCAAGTTTTAACATTTACTAAGTTTAACTTGAGATGTAGAAAAACGTGCAGCAGATTCTGGGTTGTCATGGGTAAAGTCAGAATGAAACCATTAAAAAACATGCACCAAACATTCTTACATCCACTGTTGTTATATAAATAATATAAATCACAACTTGTTAGTTTTTTTCTTAATTTTTACATATCTTATTGCAATTGTTTTTTGAAAAGCATCAGATTTCATGTTTTAGAGATTCAGCTTCATTTATCTTATTTTTAGCACAAATATATTAACTTGAAAATCAAAAAGTAGTAAAATGATTTTTTTTACATAAACTGTATGAGTAAAAAACACCAGTTTGTATCAAACTCTAAATGCAGAAACTCAAATCTCACTAAACTATCTGATTATTTTCACAATCCAGATATTTTTAGGACGAAAAACTGAAAATAAAGGAGAAAAATTCAGTCCTGAGTGTTTTTAAAGCTCAAAGTTTCCCCTCCCCAAAAAAACCTGATCAACACATGAAATAGATAAACCAAAAGATTAAACGCGGCTCAGCCATTCCTTTTACTCGCCTCAGAGCGGTTCAGAGCTCACACCGATCTGTTAAAATGTAATTGGCTGCAGTGACGACTTTTTACCTTTTTTTTCTAAGAGTGAAGACTCGTTCCACAAAAAGTAATTTGTCAGTTATTGCTCTGTCTGACAGCAGCGATTCATCTCGCAGCGCATTACATTTTTTCATTTCAGCTCCAGAGTGGACAGGCTTTCCTGGAGAGGATTGCTGTCCTCAGCTGAACTTCTTAGACGTCCTCCGTCTCCATCTGGATCTGAACCCAAAACCTGGAATCAACTGGTAACCTGACATGTTGGTCTGGGTCTTTACTTTGGTAACCTGAAGGTTTAGGTGAGAAATGCTGGCATCATGAAGGAGGCTGCAGTTTGGTTTATGTGTTTGTTTGACTCTGTAAGGAACTGAAACGTAAAACATCAAACAGCCGTAGATCATGACGATCTGTAGAAACCCAGCCTGAAGTAGATCTATAGTTCTGAAACTGGATGAATTATAGAACAATCACAACGATCGTTAGAGTCACCAAACTCCAAATCCACCTTCATTTTACAGATAAACTGTCACCCCTTCCACTCAACCCCACTTCTGGCCACGCCCCTATTTTATCTGGGGGCGGGGCTTCGCTTTCACAGGGAGTTTCGTTACACTTTAAAACCATGAACTGCACACATCCCAAACACTGGTTGACTTCTAAATTTCTCTTTAGAAGTCATCCTCAAATCACAATATGAAAAGAATGAGTCATTAAATCCCCAAAGTGATTACATTCATGCTGATGATGAGTGGATGAGTGGAGCTGCACCATCATCTCATCGCTGATCACATGGCCATAAAGTAAAGATGCTTCATCCAGATCATCCATCAGCCAAAATGTGAGTTATAGAAATGTAAGAAAAAGAATCAACTGCAGCAATGATCACAAAGAAAAACCTTCACATGTTTCCAGACGGAATCGTTCCTCCACGCTATGAAAGTCATTATCTTTATTGGCAACATTCACACCTCAGAGTGACGACAGGAGACAATGACATGCACTAGGTGTGTGTGTGTGTGTGTGTGTGTGTGTGTGTGTGTGTGTGTGTGCGTGCGTGCGTGTGTGTGTGTGGGTGTGCGTGTTCACAGGACAGGAAGGGAAGGACGGGCAGAGTGTGATTTTAGTGGGAGAGATGGAGAATAGTCAAGAGGCTGGAATCATTAATTCCTGGCATTGCAGAACGGGGCGAAAGCTTGGTCAGTGTGAGAAGGACACACACACAAACACACACCTCTATACATATATGATGACACATTAATATATTGTCCAGATCAACAGCGCCCCCTGCATCTGAACCAGAGAATTACACCCAGGGAAGCAGCAGCTCTGGAGGTAAAAATGGGATTTAGTTTTATCTCAGGGAAGTTGAGCTAATCCGTGGAGCAGACATGTTCAGCTTCATTTTCTTCTTCTTCATTTTCTGCTCCATGAGGAACCGCCCGATTTCCCTACCGTCCCCTTATCGTCGTGGTAACAAGCCTCCTGTGGTTAATTATGCTCAAACAATACCACAACGATTCATCTGGAGCTAATCTGACATTTTCACCAAATCCCCGTTCAGTGGCAGTAAAGCGTCTGCAGTGTGATTGTCAGATACGGTGTCAGTAAAGCTTTTGTTTCTGAATAATGGGATTATGACCAGCGATTCAGGAACGTTGCAGGGAATCCAGCGTCGCTGTCAGCACAGACCTCAGCCGATCAGCCGATCAGTTTCATGTAGAAACGCAGCAGTTAGTCCTCTGATTAAATTAAAATATGGACTTGGTTCTGGAAGATATTGTTGAGTTGTAGTAGTTATTCCGAAATGTTTGCATTTTTTTAGAAAAATCTGCTGTAGACAGAAACAATGGAGGAAAAAGACCAGCATGAAGGGAAGCAATCCAAACGGTGTGTTAGCTAAACTGTTAGCACCATTAGCTAAACTGTTAGCTAACAGACAGCTAATGCTGCGTTCACATCAAACGTGTTACATACGTCAAAAACGTCTGACGCTTCATATCTGACGTGTGTACACGTTTGGTGTGAACTCGCTTTGAGCATCAGGAGCGTTTGGTTTACATTTAAACTGTATGTGGCGCATCGGACACTCTTGACGAGCCAAACGGTTCAAATCGCGCTGTGCTTGACGCTCGAAACGCGCCACAACGGCCCTCGACCCGCCTATACAGAGACTTTGAATGTAAACCAGACGTGTCTGACGCTCAAAACGCGTTTGGTGTGAATGCACCCAAACACTTTTGCTGAATAGTTAAACTCAGCTAACGGTTGAGTTTAACTGTTTAGCTAACAAACTAACAGTTCAGTTTGTTATCTAAACTGTTAGCTAACAGACAGCTAGCACTGTTGTTGTTGTAGAACCTGAACCTGGTTTACATTTCTCCAGATCATTCTCTGACCTGCTGCCGGGTTCCTGGTCTCAGCTGATGGTTCTCTCAGAACCAGAACGGCTGCAGTTAAACGAAGATTCAAAATGAGGAATAATAAAGACGAGGAGTTCCTCAGCTCCCACACTGACTGTAAAGACTTTCTTTAAGGTGACGGCATCATTAAACATTCATATGGCTGGTCATACCCTCCACATTTAAATTTAATAACCCATCGCCCTCTTTGTGCACCCGTGAGACCCTAAAATAAATGTATCTCTTCAGTCATTAAAGTCTGATTACTTACATCCTGCATGTTAAGCCTCCAAAGCCACAATATTCTGGCATTTTAGATAAATTAATAACTACATCTGTCAGTCTTTTCAGTGCTACTCTTCCCCAGACCTGCAGCTTTGTTCATAAACCAACCAGAGAACATCTTTAGTGATCATATTTCTATGGAAGCCTGTGAGTCTCAGTGTGTGGAGAAGGTTGTGTTTCTAGTGAGGGAAGCAGAAACGGCTCAGATCTTTAGAGGAAGGAAAAAAATCTGCTAAAAGCAGACCCTGCAGTTTCACTTGGGCTCTTCTCAGTGGCTGCAGGTGGAGATGTGAGCGCTCCACCTGAATCCCTCCATGGAGCTAATTAGCAGCTAGCTGCTCTAAAGTAGATGTGCTTGAACCATCACCTTCCTGTCTCCCTACCGCCGGTGAAATAAATCCATTGTAACGGCTGGATTACAAATAAATATAAAACTAAACTAAGATCAGACAAATCCTTTTATTATGACTTTCAGAAAAGTCTAATTATTTACATTCACTTGATTGATGATTAAACAGAAATGCCTGAAGGGTAAATATTCTCATGATTTTCATAAAACTATATTTCAATCCACAGAATTGCAGCTCTAATAACAATATAGGAGTAGAAAAATATTGTTGTCAGTATCATGTTTATGCTGACATTATGGGAAAGTTGATTCACAAAGGAAACATTAAAGAGAAGATGTATGATGAGAGAGAAGTGAAGGTACTGGAAGTCAACCAGGCTGAACTGCACATATTCACTCCAAGTTTTCCTAATTAATAGGTTTGTGAGAGCTGCAGCCCCACATCGTTCCTGTTTCAGACTGAAGAGGTCGGCAGTAATGAGAAAATGATGGGTTTGATTAAATGACAGACTTACTTTGTGCTCAGCACAGCAGAACCAGGATGGAAACAGTCATCGCATAATAGATTTCTCTTTTTCTCATTCTTCTTCTCGCTTGAAAAGATAAGAAGATCACTTCAGGAAGTGGTAAAACCTGATTATGTTCTTAGCTGGAACAAATCAATAAGCCTCATAAAGAGTTATTATTCAACATAATGATGAGCTGGCGCGCTAATGCAGGCTAATTGCAGCATTTCAGGGTTTTCTTCAAGCAGCATCAGAATGGTTTATTATCTGCAAAGTGGAGCTCGGTTTTATCAATATGGTCCATTTATTCTCACCATGTTTAACACTTTTCACAACCTGGACTGAAAAGTTTCAGGAGAACTGAAATGGAGAAAAGCAGGTGAGAAAGAATCAAACATAAAATTATAAAACATCTTCAAGTATGGCCTGGGAGTACATTACAGCAAGAAACTGAGAAAATATAATGAAATATTTAAGAAAAATTCAAAATGTGACCCAGCCAGGAGGCTTTAGACAACTGGTAATAATATGCAAATTAATGATAATATAGCAAATATTAACTGTTGTCTCACTTTCAATAAAATAAATTAAAATAAAACGAATAAAGACCCAGCAGTCTAATTATAAAAATTAGTGTTGCTGCTGTAAATTTAGACATGTTACTGTGGGAGCCAGCAGTTCTAAAAAATGTTTCTTTATAAATAATTTATAAAGCAAAACCTGAACTGGGCCTGCTTGTCTCTGGTCCTCTAAGATGATCAGATGCTCTGTGGAACCAGCAGGAGAACCTGAGCGGAACAATCAGAACCGTTTTGACCCAAAGCTGCTTCTCCGTCTCATCGGTCTCACAGCGCCGGCGTCCTGCTGACATCATCACCTTGAACCAGGTAAAGTCAAAAGGTTTTACTGGAAAGTCGTGATTAAAACGAAGGAATCTGATGTTTTTTATCTCTCACCGGAGCGGAGCACCGTTTGTGATGTTTTAATTAGAAATCATTAAAAAGCTGAACTTTCTAAGGCTTTCCAGGCGCAGCAGCACCTGAGGCTGAGAGCGGCTCTCAACCACACAGCTGAATCTGAAATATGAAATTCAATTATTAAACACATGATAAATGAGGTTATTGGAAAAGAAATGCTAATGAATGGGGAAGTGGTTTACTCCCACATTCCCTCAGTTTCATTTATAAAACTCTGATCCTGTTCAGACGATCCGTCAGATCAGCTGGAAATCATTCTGATAAAAATCAAAAGCAGCAAAATAAAACAAACAGGAAGGAGATTTAATGTTCAACTCATCGCTGGATTCTGTTTCTGTGGCGAGAAAACACTCAGATGGACAGTTTAACGTTACTGAATGTGAGTTCGGCTGCAGCTGGGGGTCCATCAGGCTGCTTAGCATCAATATCTGGAAACTCAGTGTGAGTGTGTGTGTGCGTGTGTGTGTGTGTGTGTGTGGAGGCAGACAGAGATGAGCTTCCTTTGTGCAGGTTGCACCACATCTGCATCCTGCTTTAAATGCAAGAAAAAAAGAGGAGAGGAGAGGAGAGGAGAGGATGAAGCGGCGCTTCTCATCTTAGCTGGAGGAAAATATATTTCCAGGCACGCCGTTCTGCACTTCACCTGTTTTATTGTTTGACGTCATTTGTGCTGCTGCTTTCTCATTGTTCCTCCATGTTTCACTCCAGTTTATCTGACTTTTTAAAAATATTTCCTCCTTTTTGCATGTGTGTGTTGAACGTGGATATTAATGCTGAATCCACTTTTTTCATCAATACTTACAGATTATTTACAACAAACAAGCTCCTATATTTTGCTTTAAAGTAACTTGTAAGTTGTGTTTCTTTATTTTAAGTGTAATAAGTTATTTGCACTAGAAACTAGACAAAAATACTCAGTAAGATTTTGTGTTTTTGCAGTGTACGGTTTGGATCAAATCAAACTAAACAAAGTAATAATTTATTTCTCAGCTTCATCTGAGGTTTGAAAAGCTGTTAACGCCTCGTCAGAAACAAACCAGATAAACTTCAGATAACTGATCAACAGGAGATCAGGATATACCTGAAATTAGACGGGCTCTGAACTTTTCACATCCTGGGAACGATGTTGTCAAGAAACTCTTGAATGGAAACTTACAGATTTAGTTCAGAACTAAATGCCTGCTCTCATTTAGTTCTGAACTGGTTCATCGTCTCCGTGGTTACATCCTGCAGGACGGACGATGTCAGAGCTTGCAGAGAGGCACGCTGCCAGTCTGACGCTCGTAAATGAAACGTTTTATTCTGTGGCAGGAAGACAAACGTAAAGCTCCTGGAGACGAGATGCTGCTGTGCTGACAGGGCGCAGGTCGCCTGGATCAGACTGAACCAGACTGACGTCTTTCAGGCAGAACAAAAAAACACTTTTTAAAGGTTTACCTTTCTTTCTTTTTGAGTCTCTAAGAAGGATCCAGGCCCGACTCACAACTCCAATTCCTCCTGGATGAGGAGGTTTGTTTAGTCAGTTATCAGTCCTCTATCTGAGCTGCAGAAAAACATTTCTACAGAATGAAAAAAAAACTGAAGTGACCTGGATCTTGATTTCAAATCGTCTCCTTCAGCTGGAGCTGGACTGGAAAAGTGAGCGGCAGAAAAGCTTTTTGTTCAGTAAGAGCTGCTTCTGATTGTGAGAGCCATTTCTTCTCAACTTTCTCTCTTAGAGTGGCCTTTCCCTTTTCCACCGCCAAAAACAGAAAGTCTGTGTAATTTTGGCTTTTAAAGCTTCATGGAGATTTTTGTCTTTAAAAAAAAATCAAATTTTTTCCAGAGGTCTGGAGTGTTTTCCCCTTTTGGTCCTAACGGGCCATTTATTGCTCTCATTAGGAGCTGGAGCATAAAGCCAGCTTTGTTTTCCTCAGATGTTCAGCATAACACACTCAGTCTAATTGTGCAATGGAGGACGTGTAATTGCAATTAATTACCTGTGAGATTAGCTGCATTAGGAAATGAAATGTGCTGCTAATTGTATCGAGTTTTTTCTTCTCAAACAGTGGAACTGATTCGTTCCGCTCAGGAATTAATTGTTGTTCTGCAGGTAATAAAAAACATTTTAATTACATTACAGCTGCGAATCTGGAGAACTATAAAACTAGCTGATTTTTTAAACTCTGATGTTTTCCTGTGAGAGCTGGTGAGGATTATCAGACGTCCAGAAATCTGAGTCTGACAACCTGCTGACACACACACACACACACACAGTCGTGTTTTAATCACTTGTGGGGAGTTCACATTGACTTCCATTAATTTCTACAGCCTAATCCTAACCTTACCATAACCCTAACCCTAACCATCACAGTCCTAATCACTAACCCAAAAACAACAATTTCCCTCATGGGGACCAAGAAAATGTCCCCACAAGGAGCAATGGTCCCCGTAACCCCACATTGTAGACAGAAATAGGTTCCCGTAAGGATACAAAAACCTGGTACACACACACACACACACACACACACACACACACACAATATGATCCCTGTAGATCAGAGGTCTCAAACTCCAGACCTGGAAGGCCTCTGCCCTGAAACGTTTAGATGAGCCTCTGCTGAACCACCTGAACAGAATAATTAGGTCATTAAGGCTCTGGAGAACTGATCTACACCAGGAGGAGGTCATTAAACCATTTCATTCCAGAGTTTTGTACCTGTGGCACATCTAAACACTGCAGCACAGCGGCCCTTTAGGACTGGAGTTTGAGACCCCTGTTTAGATCATGAAGATTAATCCCATATTTGATATCATAGATTAACTGATATTTGTGCTTTTTCATGACGTTTACCTCATCAAATCGTCGCTCCTGTTCTGCCTCAGGTTCCTGCTGACCTGTCGTTCCTTTTCCTCCGTCAGCTCACTGCATCACTGAGATTGACTGATCTGGTGCAAAGGAGTGATGGCAGCATGCTTTGCTATAAAATACAGTAGCATGTCGTGTCAGTGGAAACAGAAACTGTTGTCAGATCTAAGCTGAGCTGAAGACAAAATCAGGATCAGTTATTCACAGAATCTCACAGAACTTTAGCTTAGAGTCCAAATTTTAACCAACTGAGTCTTAGATGTTCCTGGATCAAATTGATATTTAAAGAGTTGGAGGTTTAAGACTAAACACAAGACAGAAATAAAAAGATACTCAGAAAACGTTTAAATAAATTCATTTTTTGAAGTTTTTTTAGAAACCTTCCTCCAGCCAAGGTGTTAGCAGTTAGCATCAAATTGTTTTACTGATTCATCTGATTATTGAGCAGCTATGATGGAGGATGAAGAAATGTCATTTTAAATATAAAGTCACAGAATTTTCCTCTTCAGCAACAGCAGATGCTAAAATATAAGAAACTATCCATATTTAATTTTCCTTGCTGGATATTTTTCTTCTTTGCGTGAGAACAGCTTCCTTCCTGAACTCGTCCGCATCAGAACATTCACTCACAGAAGTGACTGTGATGTTTTCTCCTCTTTTATTGCTCTAATAATGCTTTATATAAAGTACCATAAATTTTCCCAGCTGCTTATCGATCAAGAGGAACAGAAATCCAGAGTCCAGATGATTCCTGCAGATGAAGCAGCAACTGCTCCAAACGAAGCGGCTGAATCTTCAGAGAACTGCTGCCAACATGCTTTGGAATAAAAATATTATGTAGCATAAACACAAGAAGACTCGTCATTATGAATAAGAATGAAATCATGACTGGCTGTTAACACTGACGGTATAAACTCTTCTGTTTCCGTCATTTCAGAAACAATCTGGTCGACCTGGTGAAGGTGGTCAGACGTTTCATCCAAAGTGTTTCAGAAAACCACAGATTTGGCTCGTTTGTTTCCAGTTTGTGAATGTTTGCTCGATGTTTCAGCTGTAGATGTTTTTCATGTCTGATTGGTCTGCTGGGTCAGAGCAGAAACCAGAGCAGAATGAAGGTTTGTTGTTCGTAATTTGGCTTCTCATAGACAGATATCAGCTCTTCCCCGGAGGCTAAAGGAACGGGGCTGCAGCCCATGTTTCCTTGTTGAGTTTGTTCTGAGACCAGAAACACTTTGTTCCCATAAATTTAATTAGAGGAAGATTCTGTTTCCGAGCCAGCCGATGCGTCCATCTGTCCGTGTCGACATTTTGAAGCCGCCGCCGCCGCCGAGCTCAGCACTCAGATTAGAAAGTCCAGGATGAGTTTAGCTCAGACAATGGGACGTTTTTTTTCTGTCTGAATCATGAATCATGAATAGCTTCCTTTTTGGTTTCAAAGAGCTGCTTCTAATGAGTTCAGAGACCACACTTCTAATTTGGTTCCAACATGTTCTAATCCGTCTAAAAATGGGGATTTGCGATGTTTTTCTCCCAGTGAAGCAGGATGAAATGTTGCAGCAGGACCTCGCCTCCTCTAAACACTTCTCTGTTTTCTAAAGGACTTGATTATGATTTCTGAATGAGGTAAAGATTTCAGCTGCATCAGGAAAACAACAGAACTACTTATCTATCAGAATTTAAAACAATAACTCAGGTAAATGTAATATTGCTCTCTTTTATGCAACATTCTTATTCAGAGATTTTTGTTAAATTTCTGAATGAATGACACAAATTCAGAGTCCAAACGCATCTGAGTCCAAATCTGAGGCAGATCGGGAGTCTAAGAGCTAAAAGAAATCATATTAAACAGAAATAAAAGATGAAATGAGCCATGGTTGGTACTGCTAGCTAAGCAGTTAGCTGTGCTCACCCTGAAGCGCTAATTAAAAACATCAGTTCTGCTAATGCTAAGTGCTATACCAACATGGTATTTATCAGAAGCTAATGCTAATGCGCTAAATTCAGCCATGTTGATTCCCAGCATGAGGAATTAATTTGTTTACTTCAGTTTGTCTGTTTATGAACATTTTTATTCAGATCTTTACACCCTCCATGGACCCGATCTGACCCGCTTCCCTATGTGGAACTAAATCATATCCGATAGTTTTCAAAGTGTCTGCAGTCTGGACAGTCACGTCGCATTTATCTGACTGTTACATCATCAACGTGAGACATGCATCATAATTCAGCAGCAGAAGAACCCGGAAGGTGAATCTGGACGACTGAAAATGATTATAATGAAGTGATGAAATCAGTCTGAGTCAGTGAACGCATCACATCCCAATCCCACCGGGTCCGACTCCACATCCCAACAGAACCGGGTCGGAAGCTGCAGTCAGTGCTCCACTAAAGGCCGCTGCTGTTAGCTGTTAGCTTTTTATCAGTTTGCTTCGTCTGCTGGTCCATGCAGTGGCGCTCAGCACCTTCACAATCCATCCAGAGACGGCGGCCATCTTTGCTGCCGTACACAGAGCGCTGCTGGACGATGGCTACGTTTCTGCCGGTAACGTAGCCATCATCCAGCTATGATGGCTACGTAGCTTCTGTGTGTCATAAATCATTCACAAAGAGGTCTGACTGTATTTTATTTAATTAGTACTAACAACAAACGTAATAAAATCTTGGATTTCAGAAAAAGATGCAAACTGACTTCATGCCCTAACCTAACCTTTCCTTCCAGTTAAAGCAGAGTTGTTTCTTCCCACTGTCGCTACATGCATGCTCAGGATGTTGTGAAACAAACAGACTTGAAGTGAAACTTAAGACTTCTATCAACCCTTCAGTTGAGATGAACCTGATGGCGCCGTTGGCATCCTCTTCCTCAGCTGGTGTTTTCATCCTCAGACTGACCTCATCTCTTTAACACATCCTTCAGCTGCTGGGAACTCAGTTCCCTCATGGATTCTCAATCCTATCACTTCAGCTATGCTATGCTTCACTGAGTGCTTAAAGCAATTTTGCAAATGACTTCTTGCGGTTAATGCTCTTAACACAGATGGACTCACTGGCAGCATTTGTCAATGCAGTCGTTTTTCTGAGGCGGGTTTTTTGTCATGCGGTCCCTTCTGGAATCGGACGATCGGTTCGTTGATTTCTTTGATTAAGTTGTTGCTCTGAAGCCCTCAAAGTGTTGGTTCTGGTCTCTAAGGTCCGGAGAAACCCAGAGACGGATATTTGCCGGATCTGAGGCGCTGAGATTCCAGCTGGTTTCTGTCTTTAGGAAACTTCCAGCATCTCAAAACAAAGAGAACCTGATTGTTTGATGGGGCATCTCATGTAATCTGTTCCCTCTGAGTCCAGAACAGGTTCTGAACCATTCTAGTCCTCAGGACCCCGGTGTTCCTGCACTGGGACAACAGAGACCTGTACTGGGAGCTGCACTGGGAGCTGGACTGGGTGAGAAACACATTACCAGGTAAAATCCTCCATAATAAAACATGTCCTGTCTGGTTGGACAGCTTTAGATTCAGCAGAGGTGGATCCGTGATTTTCTGAATGATTTAGTTCTGCTTTGCTTTTCTCTACCTGCTTGATAGATCAACAACATCCATTTCTTCTTCAGAGCACAAACACAAAGACAGTAACACATCTCCAGCTCCGTGTCGTATTGACTGCAGTAATAATTCAACCCTCCCCAGGAAACGAGTCTTTCATTCTGTCAGCCTGCGATATATACAGCATGCTTACCTGGGAGCGCAGTGTTTGCTCTGCCCACTGCAGCACAATTTATTCCTGCAAATCTATTGCAACATGCAGAATATCATGAGTGCAAATCACCAGCATCAAATAGACCCATTCCTCTCAGAAGCAGTCAGCTTTAGGAAGAACGAAATAAAAACATATTCACTGTTTATCAGGTTTTACTAATACTGAAGAGCAAAAAAATACAAGAGATTTTCTGCCCTAAATCATTTAAAATGATGGAAACAAAGAGAAAAGAGGTGAGTAACTCTTTAAGACGAAAATGTTCAGTTCATGTTTTGTGTCAAACTCACATCATGATGTAGGAATTTAAATCAATTCCAAGTGTTTTCTTTAAGGTCTTCTTTCTGCCTCTGAGATTTTTATTCTTTAGGAAGACGAGCAGAGAGGCAGGGAATCGAACCTGAGACCTGCTCTACCACTGAGCACAAACACAACCTCCACAGATTTATTTCTGCACTTCTTGCTCTGAAGGTCCCAGCACAACGTTTCCATCAGCAAGATGTGTGAACTTTGACTAGACCGTTCCAGGACCTTGATTCTTCTCTCCCCTTCCTGTTGCTGGTTCCAGGAAAACAACCAGGAGGAATGTTGATCTGATGAACGGCCTCAGATCATTTTCAGGTATTTCTGACAAAATCTGTTTCTCACAAACGTAGAAGAACTGTCTGTCTATCACTCTGAGAGCAACACACAGATAATCCACCTGCTCCTCTGGAGGAACAGAGGAGGAGACGTCACTCAGAGATGACTTTCACTGCCTCCTGTGAACAGCAGCTACAGGAAACCAGTAGGACCAGTTATGGAACCAGTGAAAGAACTGGTCTGTGGAAACCAGATCAACGATGCATTAAGAACAAAACACAGAAAATCAGTTCAAACATCCACAGAACTCACATATATGATCACAGTTTATGGTGACCTGACCTTTCATGACCTTTCATGACCTTTCATGAGGTCAGTGTTTGTGAACCGTGGGAGGAAACTGGACCGGGAACAGAACTCCATCACTGGCTGGGATCTGTTGCTGCGGTCGGTTCTCCACCTTGCAGCTCTGCATCATGAATCTGAATCAGTTGATATTAAATCTCACAGGTAGAGGAAGAGTTGAGCTGTGATTAACCGGATCAACCTTCTCCTGTTTTTCAGACGTCTTTTCTGAATGACATGAGTTAATGTGATCTGACACAAAGGAGCCTCTTATCTTTTTTATAATAGAGGTTTTTATAATCTGTTCTCCTCTCACTAATTACAGGACAATCTGAGAAGATTTCATCCTCCTCCAGCTTTTCTTCTGCTTTTTGGTATCAATTATCCTAATTATGTCTCCAGGTATTGATTCAGAGCACCATCAATAGATTGGTCCAGTATGATGATTACAGTTAATAACACTTTAATTAAAACTAATCAAAGGTGTGGGCGGACATGCTTACAAGTTTATAGTTTTTATTTTGTCAGTATAAATTCTCCTATGAAAAGATCATTTTTAAATTTTTTTCCCAGCATGCCTCTGACCCTGCTGTTGATCCGTCTTTGATTTTTTTCACAGTCTGTTCAGGGAACCTGAAATCTGTATTTGTCAGTGTAAAAAATAGATGTGCATGCGGCGTCGATGTCCCTGCAGACCTACATATTTTATCGTGTCATCATCATTTATTCATGCTGCGTATTGATCTGCTCTTGCATCCTGCTGCACACTCGTTACACCTGCAAACAGCTTTAACAATTAGAACTGCACGAAATATGAGCATATTTACAGATGATGTACAGTGAAGCAGAGGAAGATTCAGCGTAAACTGACAGATTACGCTCATATTCTAGTTAAAATGGTAGCTAAACCATTTTTTATTAAGTTAGAGGAGATATTAATGTGTAAAAAATCCTGTTAAAACTAAAAAACTGAGGTTATAATGATCATTTAAAACTTTTTCCATCTTTAATGTGATATTTATCCTGTAAAATATAAAAAATAAATCTCTCTGATAGCCTGATTGCAGAAGTGTTCACAACCTCAGCCAGGTATTAGTTTAGCAGTGTGAACACCGATGCCATCCGGTTAGAGAAATGTTTTTTATCTCATTACAGCAAAAAAGGCTGAAAATTACTTTAACAGTTATTCTGGTCTCTGCTGTTAATCCAGATTTTAGCAGAAGTTTAAACCAACGATGGTGGAGCTCTACTGCCACCTGCTGGTTGTTAGCAAGCCTGCAACAAACTACAGGCTGCAGGTGATTTGCAGAAACCCTGCAGAGTTTTGGTTTGATGCTGGTGACGGATTTTCAGCTGAATATATTAATCATTTCTCAGTATTTTTATGCTCTGCGTTAAATTTTATGTAAACTAGGTTTGTTTTGCATCCAGTTCAGCGTCTCTGGATGCTGAACTGAATGCATTGTGATGCCAGCGGTGCTGCTGTGTGTGTGAGAGTGTGATGAAAACCTTGAACCTGATGAGCATTCAGGGGAAGAAGCAACATGTCTACAAGCAATCAGCGCTGTGAGGTGAGTCTGGCAGGCCGGTGATCAGCAGGCTGCAACCAGGCAGGCCGACCTGGAAAGGTTTTCTCTTTCTTACCAGGAACGTCTCTAGATTTTCCTGACTTGAGCTTCGCTGCAGTCAACTTTCCTTTTGTCTCCCCAGACACACATTTGTCACCCACTTACTTTCCCAGAGAGAGACGTGTGAAGCATCATTAAGGTGTCAACATCAGAGCTGAGCCAGAAGCTTCATCACTGCGCTCTGAAAACAAAACAGACCTTCGCAGTTCTGGCACGTCCCTCCTGCACATTAGTATGCAGCTGCATCAGGACTCATTTGAAGTGATGTACTTTAATTTGTGATGAAGATGAAAGTGTGTTTTTGCCTCTGGTTAGTGTGCAGCATCAGCCAACAAGTGGGATTAACGCCGTTACTCAAGGACACTTCAGGAGGAAGCCAAAGCTGATCTCCCTCTGCAGACTGTTCTGACGAGTGGATCATTTACTTCATTTATAGATTCTTTAGCATTTCGTCCAAACAGAAGAGTGGCTCACCATCAGGCAGGACTCGGTCCAGAACGACACAAGGTCCCAAAAAAGAAGGAGAATCAACTCTGCAAATATTGACTTTTCATGGAAATTTGATATTTTTGCTAATAAAAATTAAACAAATGTTATCTGATTTTACAAAGGAATCATGTAAACATGTTAACAGCTAAATGTGTTCCAGGCCTCCCTCACATTTCTGCTTATGTTCAGTTTGTGATTCTCCCTGAAAAATAAATATAAACCAAATGATCAAACTTCTTCTGTTTCCAAGCAGACTGATATAAAAAGAAACCGAATAAACCAGGGTTGGTTTTCTCACAGCTCATTATCAGTAAGAAAGACTTCTGCTGCAGGAAGAAATGCAAAAATGTACATCTTGCACAGATGTAAAAACTTTACAGACGGTATACTGAACTAAAAAAACCTTCTGAGTCCACAGAGAGGGAGCCTGCAGACAGAAATGGATCAGCAGCAGTCAGGGTTTGGCCATGAAGCTCATATGAAGCACGGAAAACATCTGGTGATTACTGCAGTGTTGTTATACCTGCCGTGGGCACTAGGTGTCCTCATTTGACCAGATGCTTGAAGATGATGGTGATGAACCTTCATCACGTGTTCTCTTTAAAACATGAAGATCAACGTCAAATCAGACCAGATCATATTAATTATGCCATAATTCATGAACCCCGAGTGCTTTTTCTCTTTCTTATCAGTGATGCATAAAGCAGTCACAGATTAAATAATGTTACAAATCTCACATCTAGATAAAAATGAATGAAATAGGAAACAGGAACGATTCTCTCAGGAATACAGGAAGTATTTATGTACTTATATATATTTTAAATATATATTTATTTAAAATATATATTTAATTGTTGATGTGTATGGCATGTTTTATAATACATTTAATGGTTAATTTATTTATTTCATAATGCATTATTTAATTTTGTCCATTTTGGCCTTCCGTACACCTGACGGGTCACATCACTGTGATTTGAAAATCTTTTCATGACCCAAACTTTGAACAGTCTATCTCATCACAGGTACTGTTGGCAACCAAACAGATGTGATGGAAAACTAAATAACTGCAGAACAATAATCATTTTCTCACGTTTTTACTGAAGTGTCTCTGAAACTTTTAAACTAACTTCCTGTTTCCTGTTTGACATTTCACTGCTTCCTCTGTGAAAGAGCAGCTGCGGTCTGACGTATTTCAGCTCATCGAGTTGGAAATTTGTTCTGCTGTAGTTTGAATTCAGAGACAAACCTGGAAAACAAGAGTTCATTTCTTCAAGAGGAAAAATGACTCTGAGGTCACTGAGTGACTAAGTTTGCAGTATTAAATTTTTTTTGTCTAATTTGTATCAGTTTGTAGTTTTTCTCAAAGTTTTTGTAATTCAGTCATTTCTCCAGTTTTTACCGTCTTTTCTGTGGAAACACAAAGTTCTGGCAGGAGGGTCAACAGAAATCAGACCAGATCAGATTAATGATAGAAATCCAGATTCTGAATTTCAGAAACTGAAACTCAGAGTCCATCTTGGTTCTGTTTATTTCTGGACAAGAACTGGATCCGACTGCTTATCAAACTATAAACTGCATCATCTGCAGATGAACAAAGTGAAACTTTTGTTTCTATCCAGGATTTAAAGACAAACAGAGCAAAGTGACTTTTTAATGTTTTTATTGACTGACTAAAAGAAGAGAAGCATTCATTCAGCATCATTTCCAATCAACAGTCAGCAGGCCGACCGTCCATTCTGCTCCGTCCCGGTCAGTTCAGAGGTCCTGCTGCCCCCTCGCCTCCCCAATAAAACCCCACCCTCCTGCAGGGAGAGACGACCCCTGACCCCCCGCTGAAACCAGCCCTTCTCAGGTCGGATTCATTCGTTGGAGCTCAAAGTTTGATCTGTGCAGATTCCAGAGGGACCGGATGGATTTGTGTGTGAGGCGGGTCCAGCTGTGTGTTCTGGAGGTCGGGGGTCAGGAGGTCTGAGTCTCTGCTTGGAGGAGGAAGGAGAAACCCAGCACTTACATCAGCAAACAGTCACACAGGAAGTTACACTCAGAGTAAAACCATTTCTGCAAAAATAAAAGCCAAAACAACAACAACATGGGGTCTGATGTACAAAGTCTGCGTGGTTTTAGAATCAACTTCATGTTCAGAATCTGAACCCGGACAAGAGTTGCATAAGAGGAAACACCACGATGAGTCGCTGATACCGTTACAAATATGCACTTCATATATATTCATCTCTTTATATAGTTTCTATTTCTTCCTCTATGGTTTTCTAAAGGCGCAGCCGGGCGCCGTCAACATTGCCCCTTGTGGCCACTTGTAAAACTGCTGTTATTGCAAACTGTCCTGATCTGAAACAAATGCACAACATTCGTACCACGATAGAACCGGGGGCCGTCTAGCCGGTCTCACGGAGACCAAGAGCGACCCGCTGCCGCCGCCGGGTTGGCTGGTCACACTTCAAAACATCTTCAGACTAAAATGATTACAAGATCTCAGAAATCATCATCATAAGGCCAAGTATTGTCATTGCACGATCTCTTAGTTCACATCTATCACTGCTGCTCTGTGACGGCGAGAAAATGGAAAGCAAATATAAAAACAGAAAAATAAAGTTTGGATTAAATGCATTCCTCTTGCATAGTTGTGATGCTGGACTGGGCAGCAGGCCGGCCTGGCCGCCTGATCGGACGTTTCTTGGTTCAGCAGCCAGAAGCAGATCTGATCTCTGACTTCCTTTAACGTCCAGAGGAGTTTCACCAGAACCGCTGGTGGGGTCAACGCTCCAGAGCATCGGGTCGCATGAGGAGCTCCTCTGCTGCACATCCAGTGTTTTGTCACATTTATATTCCTGCATGAGTCCAGCTCTCTGCACGCTGCTTCTGACCTGAGCTTCTGGTAGGAGGAGCCGGTTCAGCTTCAAGCTAAAGGAATCCGAGATAAGAGACGGGAAACTTAAAAAGCTGGCGTCCCTGCAGATCCAACCGTCTGCTACTTTGGTTCTGAGCTGAGCGGGTCCAGCAGAGGGACACAGCGCGTTAGAGGCCAGCTCTCTGATTGGACAACGCCACACCCGCCTGACTTCTGCTTCATGTAACACACAGGACAGAGTCGACTGTAACCGCGGTAACGATCGCATAATAACTCCTGGATCAGTTTAACAGGTCAACGTGTCAGAACGACAACCCCCCCAGTCTGGATGGAAACGTGAAATCAGCTGATCTAACGGAGGAAGATGCATCGTCTCTGAACAGCGCCACCTGCTGCACAAACACACAACTCAGGTTAAAAAATACAGCGAGCATCTTCTGTCTATGGATATCATTTTCTATGCACACTGATGGAAGGAGCCCCCCGTCCTTCATGTGGAATGTTCTTTCCTAGCAGCTAAATCAGTTTACAGCTTCATGGAGCCAGAACCCGTGACCCCATGACCCCATGACCCCTACGGTTCACACTGCCTTGCTCCCCACAGAGAAACAGGGAGAGAAGACGGTGAGACCCTGAGAGCCAATCAGAGGTAAGAACTCGGCTTGGCCACGCCTCCACTTCCTGCTCCGCTTTGGTTTGTTCCCCTGTGAAATCCCGAACTGACCCGTTCCAGAACCGACCCGTTCCAGAGAGCAGGAAGAGGAAACCGCCACCAGGGGGCGACACTGAGGCGTGAGTGAAGGTTGTTCCTCAGAACAGAACCGGGTCGGAGTAACTCACAGGCCTGAGATCGGTTCAGTTTCGCGTCCTGAGAACCAACCGTTCCTGTTGCCATGGCAACGCTTCCTGCTTTCATCACACACACAGGTCTCCTCTCAGCCACGCATCACATAAACACACTCCCACTGGATGCACCAGAAAACTGCAAAAAGTGATTAATCTAACTTTACAGGCACACAGCAGTTTGGATCGGAGCAGACCGACCAGAACCAGAACCGCCAAACCCAAAGGACCGAGCTGTGAGCCCTGCGGAACTCCACAAGAATTCTCCTTTCAGAATACTTTGTGCTGCCGTGTGCTGGTCCCAGAACCGGTCGGACCGGGCCGAGTCGGGCTGTCGGCGCTGATCTGTTCCCACAGAACAACAGGAACTGATTTTCACTCAGTCTGACTTCCTGTCTGAGCCGACCGCAGCAGGAAGCGAAAGTGAAGCTGCAAAAATCAGATTCTTACAAGACGGAGAGGAAAAGACCCTGACCTCTGACCTCTGACCTCTTTCACCCAGCTGATACCAGAGCACCATGGCAACCATCCTGAGCCGTCAGTGTGCAGTGCTCCGTTCAGTCTAGGTACCAGACCAAGCTGGAAACCATGGCAACCACGACCCAGTTGCTGCTGGCGCCGGGGCTTTTCTGCAGCCGGTAAAGTTCTGGAAGTTCAGAACCAGGTTTGGATCTCTGCAGTCTGAAGACATCTGGAGGAGAACGTCCCGCCGTCAGAGTCTCTCCGTCAACCTTAATCGTTGAAAACAAATGTATGATTAGGTTCTTTGGGCCTCGGAACGGACCGGACCGGGCCAAAGGGTCCGGTCTGATGGCCAGATGCACGACATCTAATCTACTACACTGGAGAACGTGGAGCCGTTTCCAAGGCAACTGTGACATAAAAGGAAAAGAAAAGTGATTGTTTTGCACATCCCACTCATCAGCATCAGAGCGACGCCGCAGGCCGACCCGACCCGAACCCTGAGGTGGCGCAACCAGAACCATTAATGTGCTGCAGGTTCCAGAAAAAATAAAGGAAGGAATCTGTGACGCATGAAGCCCAGCCCAGTTTACATTCAGCGTTCCAGCTCTTCAGAACCGGGCCTGCAGAACCCAGCGGCTGCTCCGGTCCAAACAGTTTTACACGCCGGGAACTCGACTCGTCAAGAATAAAACGAGATCTGGAGTCAGCCGGCTGTGAAAGGTAAAATCAGAACATCGGATGGTTCTGATCAGCTGGAGGCTCACCAGGAAGTAACAAAACTCTCTGTAACACCGCCTGACACGCCCTAAGAAATGACCTCTGACCTTAAAATACCAAAAAATAACACATTCAATAACCAGTCAGATCATAAAACATAACACCCCCACCTGAAACAAAAAGCAGCTGCAGCAGTCGGCCTCCATCACCAACCTGCTGCATCTGAGCAGGATTACAACGCATCTGTGTTCAAACACATGGGGGGGGTGAAAGGTCACCACGAAGTAAACAAACAGAGAACACACAGGGGGGGGGCAAAAAACTAACAGGGATCAGAGTTACATCACACAGAGGCTCTGCAGGGTGTTAGGGTGTTGGAATAAGAACTGATCCCACTGTGGGCCAGACCAGATCAGCTGAGCACAGATCAGACCAGACCGGATCAGTCGAGCACAGATCAGACCAGACCGGATCAGTCGAGCACAGATCAGACCAGACCGGATCAGTCGATCAGACCAGACCGGATCAGTCGATCAGACCAGACCGGATCAGTCGAGCACAGATTAGATCAGACCGGATCAGACCTGACTAGATGAGCCCAGACTGAACAAAGTCATTTCAACTGACTAGTTAAAATCTGGTTTTATGAAGGAATTTGTTCCAATTTCTAAATAAAAAATAAAAAAAAGACTGAAGCAAATTTAATGATCAGAAATAAAAACTAAAATAAAAGCCGATCCTGTGAGTTCTGCATGGTTTACTCAGGTCTGCTGTGTTTCCAGCTGGTCTGGTCCGTCCGGCGCCGCTACATGCCGGCGCTGAAGGCGCGCAGCTCGCGGTGGAAGTGTTGGGTGGGTTCAGACAGAACCACGGCGGAGTCAAGGCAGGGGCGCCAGACGCGGCCGAGGCCCAGAGAAACTTCCTTCACCAGGTTGTGGACCGGGTCGCCCTCCACGTAGAGGGACTGGTCCGGGTCGAAGTCCACGCTCTCCTCAGAGACGGTGAGGACGCGCAGGCTGGAGCCGCGCAGGCGGGAGATGGCCACCAGGTTATGGGACCACACGGTGTAACCTAGGAGACGGAGAGGGGGGGTCAGGACACTGGAGGACCAACACGGACCAGAACCACCAGGAACCGGGTTCTACACAGTTTCATGTCTGAATTCAGAATTTTTCAGGAGAAATTTAAAATCTCTGCTCCGTTTTTCAACCTAAACACAAACGTTCACTTTTTGAGGATTATTTTTATTAATCATCAGTTAATCCATATAATAAACCTCAAAACTGAATGTTTCATAAAGTATCAGTGAGGTTTTAGTTTTCAATACCAGCAATAACTGATCAATAACCTTAAAACAGTGTAAATACTCGGAACAAATCATTTCTATTCCCTGGTAAAGTTTGAAGCAGAGGTTGTGGAACCTGCTGACGGTCCCTGAACTCACCATGGATCACCAGGACGGCCAGCTGGGTGCAGCGCCACGCCAGCAGCACCAGTGGGTCCTCGTTGCGGTTGACGCTGAGGTCGGGGAAGCCGGGCCCGTCCCTCAGCAGCAGGAAGTGGGTCAGGGTTCTGTTGTACTGCTGGGAGATGAGCTCCAGGGCGCCGTCCGTCACCAGCGTGCTGTAGCTGTCCAGGTGGAGGCGCTCCAGAGGAAGGCTGGGCTTCAGGACGCGGAGCAGCTCCGAGCTGTCCACCTCCAGAGCCATCATGTAAACGCGCAGGTTGGCGCTGACCCGGACCTGCAGCGTCAGGGAGCCTCCGTCAGAACCGGCTGGAGTCAACAGCAACAGCTGCTGCGCCGCCGACTTACCAGCGCCTTCCAGTCGTCCTCTGTGGCCGTGCCCTCCAGCGATTTGAACTCCAGGGCGGCGCCGTTGAGCAGCAGCGACAGGCGGTGGAGGGGAGCTCGTCGTGGCGATGCCAGCAGACCACAGAGCTCCGGCGTGAAGTCGCAGAAATCCAGAGCAAGAGAGTGAAGGTTGGAGAGCCGGTCCAGCTCTGAGGGGGAGACCAGGGGGCCTGCGGAGAACAGGTGAGACGGTCAGCACGCCGCTCAGACCCGATCCAGCTCTGCAGCCGTCAGAACCGGACGAATACTGACCCAGCTGGTGGTCCAGTAAGCTGAGGTGCTGCAGCGTCTCGGCTGCAGGGTTGGAGAGGCAGGAGAGGGAGCAGGACGTCGCCACACCCAGCATGAAGCTGCACGACAGCCAGCGCAGCTGACGGCTGTTGGACAGCAGCTCCATGAACAGCTGCTGGACCCTGCAGGTCAGAGGTCACTTCAAATCAGCAACCATTACTTCACTAATCAATTATTCTATTATTAATCGATTTCAAAACCCGACACATTCTGCAGATTAAAAACAATAACAGTTTCTCTCATCTTAAATGCTAAATGTAAATGTTTTGTACAGTTTTGGTTTAGTGGCGGCTCTAGGTGTGTTGTTCTTTCAATAAATGGCCTATTTCAAGTCTGTATGCTCCAGTTAACGATTTATCAATTAATTGTTAATTAATCACAGCACTGATCTACTTCTTTGACTTCTGATATTGATATCAATATCTGAGCTTTAGTATCAGCTGATCAGATGCAAAACACAGAAAACCAACTGAATTTACAGAAACATAGTAAATATTGTTCTAGTACTGGGAACCGGTTCTATGGGTCAGACCGGCTCCAGACTGAGCAACGACATCAGCAGGGGCCCAATTTCATTTTTTGTCATGGGGCCCAAACTTCTTGCCCCCCCCACCACCAAACGTAAAGTATTTCTGGGGAAACCCTGAACTGAAGCTTCGTCTGATCACAACAAAAACCAAGCTGCTGCAGCGGCCTAGTCAAAGCAGGACATGACTGAGTCCTGGAGGAGAGGACCGGAGCTCCACCGCCTGGTTTACCGCCTGGTTTACCGCCTGTACTTAGTTAAATATTGCTGCCAACATGGCGGCCGCTCTGCTCTTACTCGTTAATCTTCTTCTCCCCCTGGTGGACCTGCTGCAGGCTGGACATGTCCAGCGGTCCGTCCTGCTGCAGGATGAAGGTGTCTCCGTACAGACTCAGCTTCTGCAGGTTTCTGCAGAGAACAAGACAAAAACCAGTCGTCATGTTGGTGGGAAACAGGTGGAGGATCAGTTTACCGCCTGGTTTACCGCCTGGTCTGTTCTGTCTGCGTTACGGCAGCAAACAGTCGGTCAGAAGCGAGACGCAGCGTCGATGTTTCCAAACTAAACTACACAGTAATTATGACTCATTAAGATGTCAACATGAAATAATGTGTCACTTTGTTCAGCTCTTCAATGTGAGCTGCAGCAAAGGTCAAAGGGCATCAGAGGACATTCACTTCTACACAATGTTTACGTCTCCCATGACGGCATCTGGAAGACGGCTGCCCACCAGGCAGAGCGCCGCTTCCTGAGCAGCTGCCGACGTAGATTTTGTTTTCTAGATTGTGAAACCAGGAAGCAGCAAACAGGTTGTCTAGAAATGGGCCAGAGATGGACCCATCAGCTGGAACCGGATCGGATCGGAGATCAACTGAGAATCTGCTTTACTCTCAGCTTCAAACCTAAGAAGTCCCACAGTTTCTGGTCCATAAATGCATCAGGCAACGAAATCGACTTTAATGCAGTTTAACAATAATCTGTGATTCATTCATTCACTGGTGGGTTCAAAACTAAAATGTTCATTAAAAAAACATTTTTTCTCTTAAACCATTTTAATTCATAGAATAAGAGATAAAAAACAATTAGTCCAAATCAAACTGGGGAGGTCAAAGGTCAACTAAGCCAACTGATGCCTCTTTCGATATAAGATACCTGTAAGACAGCCATGTTTGATCATCAAATACTTTAACTAGGCCATCCTACTGTAAAAGAATAACATCCAGTGATTAGTTTGAAGCGTTCAGGTTTAAAAATGCAGATAATCGATAAACAGAAGCTGCTAAACAACAAAACAAAAGCAGAACAACAGAACAGAAGTTGGCGTGGCCTAGACAAAGTAAGCAGGTCTGAATGGGGGCCTTGTTTTTGCTAGAAAGTCCTGCAGAGCCTGAAAGAGAACATAGGAGAAGATGTTGAGATGAAACGGAAAGTTTCTGCAGATTATTCATCCAGATTATCTGTGATCTGCTCAGGTGGATCCTAACCCACAGCAGCTCATCAGGACCAACACGTCTCCATGTCAAGAGTCAATGTGTGTGTGAGTGTGTGTGTGTGTGTGTGTGTGTGTGCTGATATCAGCAGGTCAGAGGCAACAAAGGCTCTCTGCAACGTTGCATTGTACCTGCTGGTTCTAACACGCGCACACAAACAAAGACACACACACACACACACAAACACACACACACACACACACACACACACACACACACACACACACACACACCTCTTCACACCAACAGACCCAGCAGAGGCAGGACTGCTGATGAGATGAATGCTGTCAACGATTCTGAAGTTGGTGTCTGATTCACGGCTTCATTAAAGGGATATTTCACTGATTTTAAATGAGCAGGATGGAGATTGGCTCTGGTTAAAAATCTAGAAACTGGTTGTATTGTTGAAGATTCCAGAAAACACATTAATAATATGAAATAATAATTGGATTAAGTAGAGAAATATTTTATCCTTTTACGCTGACAATTAACGGTCACGTCAAATGTAATCTAAAGGAACATTTTAAACTGGACATTATTGTGGTTATTGTCATTTAAAACATGTCAGCAGGGAAAATATTGGGATTCAGGACAGATAATGAATGGTTAACTCCCCCTTAAAAAGCAATAAATTAATTAAATTAATAATTAATATTTGATTAATAAATAAATAAAAATGTCACTTTATCCAGTCTAAGCAAACATTTTAGACATCATACTCTTTGGAAATAATTACAATCAGTTATAAGTTATGTCCTCATAAAGTCGATTTTAAAGAATCTGCATCACTGTCAAATAATTCAGGTTCGGTTTCTGACCTGCTGATTATGAAAACATATGAAAGATTACCAAAATGTGCATCCGGCTCCTTGATGGAGGGAGTAGTTTTACATTCAACAGAAAATAAAAGATTTAACACCTCATCCTAATTTAATCCCATTAAAGTCAAAAAAGCTACATCCAGCTCGGTGAAGTGTTAATAAAATGACATTATAGGTTTTTATTTATTTATTTATTTTAGATTGATATGGATATTTAGTACAGTATGAAACTTTCTAGTCCAGGTTCAATTTAAACAGCGCTGATCTAAAATAGATATCTGACTTCCTAAAAACTGTGAAACAGCCATTTACCTCTGCTACGAATCGGAAGCCAACTTCACTGCCCTCCGCACAGACATGACATGATTACGTAACTCTCTAAAGCCTGGGTTTGTTTACACTAAAAGCTCAAAACGTTGAGCGATGAACAAATGTCAGGTAGTTTTCAGGATGTAACACAAAGCAGCACACATCTCTCTGAAACTGCGGTTTTATGTTACCTATTGTTGCGGATGCCGGTGAACACACACAACACCTGGTCCAAGTAGGTGGCCATGGCGTCCCTCCACCGCTGGTGCGCCTCCTGGCCGCCGGGAGGCTGCTCCATCCTGGCGGCCGTCGGGTCGTTGCTCAGCGGGCTGAGGTTCCCCTCCACCGGCGCCAGCTCCAGCTGCAGCTCCCGCACGAAGGAGCCGAACTTCCGCATGAGGAACTCCAGCTTGGCCGTCTCATCGGAGCCGGAGCCGTTACAGCCGCCTATCCGCAGTTTGAGCTCGGTCCACAGCGCGGGGTAAAACAGGCACTCCCTCCAGCGGGAACACACGGCCGAGGCCCGCAGCTTGTCCCGGTCGGACAGAAAGGAGAAGATGTGGACGATGAGCTCGCTGGGTAAAGCCATGGCTCCGACACCCCCGCACAGAGCCATGGCGGGCCGGCAGAGCAGCGAGCAGTTAGAAATGTTCAAACCGTTTCTGTTTGAAGCGATGCAGCCGCACTGAATGTCGGCGACGCTTCTTCCTCTCCTTGAAAACAAATCGTTCTTTTTTGCAGCTTCGCCTTCACTATTGGACCGAACCACTTTCACTCAGGATGCGGGGGCCAAGACACGCCAAAACAAAAAGCCTCTCAAAATTATTGCTTCAACGTTTACTCATCTAGACTGTTTTCATTTATATTTTAAAAATATACCACAATGTTACCTAAAAATAAACTTTAACTCTATTTTAGTTTCCGCTGGTTTGGTGAATGGTTTAGTCCGGAGGCTCTCGTATTTTTGCCATATCTCTGCCGTCCAGCAGATGGCGGTATTTCTCTCCAACCATTAAAGAAAAAAGAGAAACTCGAGCCAACACGTGATCTTTATTTTGGTATTTGTTTCCAGCGTGACGCTCCCCTCTTACGTTCACACCCCGCTGCAATAATCTGACGCAGGGCTTCATGTGGGGGCAAACCAATGCAGCACCAGCGACAAAACATGATGTCACTCCCAAAAACATGGCTTCTGCTGCTGAATAACGGTCAGTTAAAAATGGACCCCGGAAAAAGGAAAAAGTGTAAAATTAGGAAGCTTAAAATAAAAATCCTTTTGAAAATATTAATCCGTTGTATTGTTTAGAATAAAATCCTAGATTTGTGTCTCAGAGGGGAAATCCTGATGTATCAGCAGTAGAGTGGAAACACACTGATACACTTTAAACATAAGCGATAATAAAATAAATTAAATGCAGACTGTGCAGTTATGGAAAATAGAGAAGGCAAAAAGAAGAAAACTACACGGTTATGAACACATACTAGACACAGATCTGAAAATAATACCTTATAAAAGTATTCACACTCAAACTCTAACTATTAGAAATTGTCATAACTGTGAGATTAAATTGATTAACTTAAAAGTGCGGCATGCATTGTTTTCCAGCCCACCATGGATAAAATTGGAGGGTCAATGTGGTTCTGGATTGAAGCCTTTTTCTCTTCTTCTTTGCAAAATAGCAGAAGTTCAGTCAGATTAGACAGAGCGCATCTGTAAATATCCTTTTTCAAACCTTTATGGTCAAATACATGAAAAGTCTAGACTTTGACTAGGCCGTGTGTTTGTTTTATCCGTGGCTGGATGTTCAGGGTGATGAGCCTCCACCTCAGGCTCAAGTCTGCAGCGTTAAATATTCCTGGATTTAATTCCATCTTCTGGAGCAGAAGATCCAGAACCCGATCTGCAGATAAACCGGGTCCAGAACTACAGGAAACTCTCCAATCAAAGGATCCTGTTCCAAGTTGTACTTTTCTAATGTATCAATTAATTTTTACTGCAATAAAATGCAAACTGTTGCATTTTATTGCAGTAATTTGTAATAAAATTATTGCAAATAATTTTATTGAATTCAAGTTTATTGAATTAAAATAAACTTGTCATATTTAGGTCATAAAAATTTAGGTAATAAAAATCATAATGTGATTTTTCTGGATTGATTTTTAGATTCTGTCTCAAGGTAGATGAACCTACGATGAAAATTATAGAGCTCTTTATTCTTTGGAAGTAGGAAAATTTAAAAAATCACCAGTGTATCAAATACTTTCAAATAATTTTACATGTTATTTTGATTAATTTGTTTTGTTTGATCAAACAAAATTGTAGAAATTATACATATTTTTTCCAGTACCTCTTATATTAATTTGCTTTTGTTATTTCCCATTAGAATATTTCCTCCTTATCGTGAAGTTCCTCCAGTTTTTACAAACTGTAGACAGAGTTTACTTGATGCTGTTTTTGTAATAATGTGTAATTGAATGGTTGTTGTGGCGCAGTTGTGAATTTTCGAGCAGCAGGTGGCGCCAGAGGGCTTCAGTTGCTAAAGACTTTTTCTGTCGTTTTAGTTGTGAGAACGTCATCACGCCAAGTGCACAGAAGGGGGCGACAGAGAGCAATACAACCAAAGATCCAGGTGTAAAATATCCAAACTTGTGTAAAAATAAATGGAATAAATTAAATATGTAAATACACGTGGGCATAAAACTGCAGGGCAGAAAACAAAATCTTGGTAATAATGTTCTCACTCTTTTAGTAATCTCTTTAATTTAGAAAAATCATAAACAGACAACAATTTTGGGAGTATTATTGCCACGTTTTAACTGAAACCAGGTGAAATAATAGTAATTTAGTAAATTTGATCAAGCTTATAGCTCCAGGTTTGAATGGACACGTTTCACTTCTGTTTTTGCTTCTTATTGCCTTTAAATAATTCAAATGAAACTGATTTCAAAACATGACACAATCTGACAAAAATACAGAAATCAGTTTTAAATGGTTTCATTTATTAAAACTCACAGATCAGGGGTGTTGTTTATTATTACCAGATTGTTTTAGATGGTATTTTCCTTTTTAATAAATAGAACCATAATTTGAAAACTGTTTTTATATTGATCTTTGTCTGATACATTAGTCACATTTTATTTTATCTATGTTGCGCTCCATTGAGAACCTGCTGGCCTCGTGACACAGAGGGCAGGACGGGAACTCTCTGTCAGCATCACACCTTTACTCCCACCATGTTCCCTGTTTTGTCTCACTGACCTTTTGACCCCTTGCGTCACTCAAACATTTAGTGAATTACAGGACAAACGAGACAGAAAAGCAAGGGTTTATGAAAATTATGTTCAGTTTTTAAAAATGTCTTATTTTTTCTTCAGTGTGGCTTATTTGTCAAAGCTAAATGGTTATTTTTATTTTCCATTCAGGAATTTTGTTAAAACATGTAAAGCTGCTTTAAGTGTTTGATTAGATCCATGGGATCATCTGAAGGTTAAAAAAGAAAATATTTGTATGAAGTAAAATCACAGAAAGTCAACGTCTCAATTTGGAAAAAAAATCTAATAATGAAACATAAACAGTATTTTCCAGTTTTATTTTATTTTTGGACATTTTAGGTTCACTTGTTTCTGATCTGGTTCCATAATTTGATGTTTTATAACTAACTTTATTAGTTTCACCTCTTGGAGCCTTTTGTCCCAACCCAGATTTCATTGTCTCATTTCACAGACACAAACTGAACAGTTGGAATAACAGTAATAATAAATATTATTTATGAATCAAATCAAAGCAGGTTTTACCTGCATAAAGCAAAATTATGTCAATATGAAAAGATGTTCAATATTATAAAATTCCCTCGCTGAATGCAGAGACAGCCGTTTATTAATATTTTAGCTGTTTGTTTTATCAACATGTCCTGCTGCTATGTGATCTTGATTTGAAAAGAAAAGAAAATGATTTTGATATTTTGATACTTTGAACAATCTGTGACTTTTCTTAGAAATAAAAACGTTTTTTTTTTTTTTTATAACTTGAATAATAAATTAAACTCAAATCAAATCGAACTGTAAGTTCAGCTTCTCTGACCGGACTGGTTGATTACACATTGCTCTTTACAATTTAGATTTTTTATTTTTATTTTTGTAAAGTGTCTTTAGACAAGCTTTGTTGTTAAATGGTGCTTTAGAAATAAACAGAATAAATTAAATCACAAATTATGAGTCTCATAAGGGCAACAGAGTCAGAAGGTTTGTAGCTAGAAATGAACAAAAAAACAACAATTCAGTGTTTTTATATATTATTTTTATTGAACTGAAATCATATGAAACCCGTTAAATTTAAATAAAAGCCTCGCAGTGAAACGCGGTTCCCTCCAGGCTGACAGCAGCTCCGGTTTAATCCTCCATCAGGAGTTTCGACAGAACGCCGGTCTGACGGGTCACAGAAGGTCACCGGTTCTTATCCATCACACTTCATTAATAATTCACCCCCCACCTACCACCTCCACATGTGAATGATGTAATAGTGTGTCTGCCGATGATTTGGTGCCGCTGCGCGCCATGTGCTCATCTCCTGGCCGCCAAATGAAGAGAAGATAATCCTGATTGAACTGAAATCATAAAAACCCGTTAAATTTAAATAAAAGCCTGCAGTGAGCAGGTTCTGCTGGGAGGGAGGGCGGAGAGCAGAGCATCCTCCCCCGTTGTTCCTGCTGCTGGTGTGAGGCGTGCGTAAAGACGCGTAGATAGACACGCTCCGGCAGCTCGAGTTGGACCGGACCACTGCTCCAGTGCGACACGGGATGTGGTTCGGACCAGCGAGTGGTGCGGCACCACGGGGGGAGGCATCTGAAGCAGCCTGTCTGAACACACCGCGGGGGTGAGGAGGAGGGGGCAGCAGCTCCAGCAGAGAGGCAGACAATGCGGCTGGTCGATGCGCTCATCGCTGCTCTCTGAGAAAACAGGCAGTGGAGACGGAATGCGTCGTGACTTGATTTGATTTCTTTCTTTCTTTTTCATTTTGGGATTCGCGCTGAATATTTTTCCTGCACTCCCTGGTTACTGAGGAACCAAATCAAAGATGAAATTTCCAATAGAAAACCCGACAAAACAAGTAAACTGGGACCCAGAGCAAGGTAGGTGAATCCATCGTTTCCTCTTAAATCCTGAGTTTGCTGCCAATTCCAGAATGTGTTGCTATGAAAGCCTGGTCTCAGCAGCAGCGCGTTGAGGTGGGCTACCTGCAGCACATCCGCATTACATTCTTCACACGCTTGAACAGTTCTGCTCTGTTTCCTGTTGCTGATTTGAATTTTATTTCCACTGACAGTCTGAATCATGAGAATGAGTGTAAACAGCAGAAAGGTGTTTGTGACAGCCAGATCTCCATCATTCATGATCTTAGTTGTGCAAAGCAGCATTGATGGGAAAGTCAGAACAGCAGAATGTCTGAGACACAAAGCGTTTCAAAATAAAAGCATGAAGAGCTACTTTCCAAATTTATCCAAAAGATATTTCACTTCATTTTAGAGATACATAAATAATATTCATTAAAAATATCTACATTTCATTTAACATGTTGGTTCCATTTCAGTTCAGTTCAGCATATTTTTATTGTGTTAATTATCTACTGACATCTTAAGGCACATTAAAAGACAAACAGGTCCAATTCATTTTCAGTTAAACAGAAATTTTCCATAAATCCAGTTCAAACCAGTTTTATTTAATCATATAAATTCTATGATCTCATGTTTTTTGGCTCCAGCTAAAAGCATAAAGTTATTTACATTTATAACTCTTTCAGTAACTTTTAATCACAACCCAGAAACCGAGCAGAACCAAACAATTTGAAGAAATATTTCAAATTAAAATGATTTGGAAAGTGGTTTGATTTCTGCTCGTTATTCGTTTAATTGATAAACTTACATCATTTCCACAGTATTAGTCCAAATATAAGTAGATGAAATTCTAACAATATAAATGTTCATCAATATGTCAAAGTAGAAATTATACAAATTTAACAGATAAAAGAAATATAACTAAATCATTTAAACCAGTTTTTAAAATGTGCATATCAACTACATTTTAATTAATTGCTAAGAGAATTTTTAACTTATTTATTTGTGACTGAAGTAGTAATAAAGTTTTAAATCTATTCAAAGAGGCAGATCTGGTGAAAACGACCAAACAAACGATCAGGTTCCTCTCTCACCTCTTGTGATGTCATCAGCTGAACTCAGCATTTCATCACTCAAAACAGAATCAGCTTTTTAATTTCTTCAGTTTGCCCTTTAAGAAATTTATATCATGTGAAATCAGACAGTAAAATTATTTAAATAAACATAGATATGAATGTAAATACATGTAGATAGTTTCCCTTTTATCCTTTACATTTGTATGACTCATATCTGTTTTAATCAGATTCCTTGTTTGTGCATTTTAAATATTGGACTGAATGACTTTTATTTTGAAAAACTGCATTTACCTGAAGATGTGGGAGTTGAATTGAAGCTTGAAGGCAGATTTTATGAGTGAAAACCTGGAAGCAGCACAGTGCCATCAGGAATCAGAGAACCAACAGAGAACACAGAACCATCACAGAACCAACACAGAACCAAGAGAGAACCATCACAGAACCAACACAGAACCAAGACAGAACCAACACAGAACAATCACAGAACCATGACAGAACCAACACAGAACAATCACAGAACCATGACAGAACCAACACAGAACCAACAGAGAACCAACAGAGAACCATCACAGAACCATGACAGAACCAACACAGAACCAACACAGAACCAACAGAGAACCAACACAGAACCAACAGAGAACCAACACAGAACCAACAGCGAACCAACACAGAACCAACACAGAACCAACAGAGAACCAACACAGAACCAACAGAGAACCAACAGCGAACCAACACAGAACCATGACAGAACCAACACAGAACCAACACAGAACCATGACAGAACCAACACAGAACAATCACAGAACCATCACAGAACCAACACAGAACCAACAGAGAACCAACACAGAACCAACAGAGAACCAACACAGAACCAACACAGAACCAACACAGAACCAACACAGAACCAACACAGAACCAACACAGAACCAACACAGAACCATCACAGAACCAACACAGAACCAACACAGAACCAACAGAGAACCAACACAGAACCAACACAGAACCAACACAGAACCAACACAGAACCAACACAGAACCAACAGAGAACCAACACAGAACCATCACAGAACCAACACAGAACCAACACAGAACCAACAGAGAACCATGACAGAACCAACACAGAACCAACAGAGAACCAACACAGAACCATAACAGAACCATCACAGAACCAACACAGAACCATCACAGAACAATGGCAGAACCAACACAGAACCATCACAGAACCAACACAGAACCAACAGAGAACCAACACAGAACCAACAGAGAACCAACACAGAACCAACACAGAACCAACACAGAACCAACACAGAACCAACAGAGAACCAACAGAGAACCAACACAGAACCAACACAGAACCATCACAGAACCAACACAGAACCAACACAGAACCAACAGAGAACCAACACAGAACCAACACAGAACCAACACAGAACCAACAGAGAACCATGACAGAACCAACACAGAACCAACAGAGAACCAACACAGAACCATTACAGAACCATCACAGAACCAACACAGAACCATCACAGAACAATGGCAGAACCAACACAGAACCAACACAGAACCATCACAGAACCAACACAGAACCAACACAGAACCAACGCAGAACCAACAGAGAACCAACACAGAACAGAGAACCATCATAGAACCAACACAGAACCAACAGAGAATCATCACAGAACCAACACCGAACCATCACAGAACCAACACAGAACCAACACAGAACCATCAGAGAACCAACAGAGAACCAACACAGAACCAACACAGAACCATCACAGAACCAACAGAGAACAACAGAGAACCAACACAGAACCATTACAGAACCATCACAGAACCAACACAGAACCATCACAGAACCAACAGAGAACCATCACAGAACCAACAGAGAACCATCACAGAACCATCACAGAACCAACAGAGAACCATCACAGAACCAATACAGAACCAACAGAGAACCATCACAGAACCAACACAGAACCAACAGAGAACCAACACAGAACCAACACAGAACGTACACAGAACCTACACAGAACCAACACAGAACCAACAGCGAACCAACACAGAACCAACACAGAACCAAGAGAGAACCAGGAGAGAACCAACACAGAACAATCACAAAACCATCACAGAACCAACAGCGAACCAACACAGAACCAACACAGAACCAACACAGAACCAACAGAGAACCAACACAGAACAGAGAACCATCATAGAACCAACACAGAACCAACAGAGAACCAACAGAGAACCAACACAGAACCAACACAGAACCATCACAGAACCAACAGAGAACCAACACAGAACCAACACAGAACCAACACAGAACCAACACAGAACCAACAGAGAACCAACACAGAACCAACACAGAACCTACACAGAACCAACACAGAACCATCACAGAACCAACACAGAACCATCCCAGAACCAACAGAGAACCAACACAGAACCAATACAGAACCAACAGAGAACCATCACAGAACTGCTGGAGTTTTACTTTAGCCGGCTGTGAACCCGCTGCAGCCCAGAGGTTCTGCAGGTTCCATCAGAACATTGCTGAGATCAGCTCCACCATCAGCTCCTCCACCTCTTCCATTATGGATCACCATCTGTGTATTTTCCTTCTTCATCTCTGGTTAGAAGCGCAGCGTGAGGGCAGAGGGGTGAAGCGTCTAATGGCATGAAACACTTTCTCCTCCCTGCTTATCTAATTTACAGAAATCAATGTGAAGCTGATTGAGAAGCTTCAAAATGATTTTACCGTAATGCCACCTTCATCTCCAGGAAGCCAGACGGTGTTTTGTTCGCTGCAGTTTGGTTTGGACTGCAAGTTGTAGTTTGAGTTCTTAGTTTACATTTTATTTTTCTGACTGTCATAAAACATGGTTTCCTGTGGTTTCCTGGTGAGCTGCAGTTCTTCACCTTCACTTTCTGACAGTTAATGTTCTTGGACGACTGCTTCATCTAAAATGTATTAAATAAACAACAAGGTTAATAAAACAACTTTTTCTGGTTTTTCATCATTTATAAAAGTTATCACCCATAGTGATATAAACGTTAGTTATCTGCTTCCACTGAAGAGGTACTGCTACATTTGGCCCTGAAGTTTTTAATCACTCTGTAAAATCACTTTATTGGGAACATTTAGAACTGCTTGGCTGTTTGTAATGAACAGATTACCCATCAAGAGTTTAAATGTTTAAATAAAACTAATCTTACAAGAATTATTTCCAAATTCATCACTAAATCCTATTTTTAAGTCACTCATTGTTTGACTAATCCTTGAAAGAAAAACACTTGAATTATCTTTAGTGTTGATAGTAATATTTTATTGCAAGCCTTAATAAAGACAAGAGATTATTGCCTTACACAAAGAAAATTACAAAAAGTCAATTACCTGAAAAGATTCAGTTGGAAACATATTTCTTGTTTAGCATCGATGAAGCAGTAGTTACGCCCCCTGGTGGTGGAGTCGGGATCTGTGGCCGCCAGGCTCCTGAGGTTGTCTGAATTGATTGCATAAGGCCTGCAGACTTAGTGGCTTCAGCCGAGGATTCAGTTTCCACAGGAAGGCCGACGGCGCCGCGCTGCTCACCAACAGATCCAGAACCAGAACCAGAACCAGAAGAACAGTCCGCTCCAGGGTGTTCAGAAGATGTTTACACACAAACCCAAGGATGGTGTGAACTGAGGATGTTTCCCCCTAAGGAACGGGAACATGTTGATCAGGACTGTGAACAGCAGCTGCTGTTTTTCTGTGCAGCTAGTTGCAGCGTTTAGTATATTTCTGCCTGTAAACTTAATTTTTAGTGAATAACTAAAAAAATTCCTCCGTCAGAGATTAAGGCTGTTCCTGGACGGTTTTGATTCCTGGTGGATGTTTGGCGTTAAAGCAGAACCATTCTTCCTTCAGTAAATCCATTTCTCTCCATGTGGAGATGAGAAGCGTCACAGACAGCCGCCGCCCTGAGGCACTCCAGCCAGAGATGTGTGGGCGTTTGGGTGGAGGCCAGCGCGCCGAAGAGCTTCAAAATCAATGCATTTAAAAGATTCTATATTTGGTTCCTTCGTGCTGTGGCTTGATGTATGTTTAACCTGCAGCAACATCCTTCATTTATTAATATCTAATCCAGCAGAGTGATGTTAGTGGGAACATTTCTTCATGAAATGTGTTTGGAAGATCTGCTGTCAGCTCAGTGAAGCAGGGAGGTGTGTGTCTGCATGAACGCTGTCCTTTAAATCCAGTTCATTTCTGGGTCTGTAATTAAATAATCGCATTTCAATTGAAAAGCATGTATTGACCAGAAAAAACAATATTTTCAATTCAAATCCCATTTTGTGGTAAATTATTGGATAAATAAACAAATGAGCTCAACAAAAAAGATAATTATAGTTTTTAATCTTCAGGTTCTTCAGATTGGAGTAAAGTTCATCTTTCCAGAATTTCAGGAAGTTCTGATCGTTAACGGAGTTTCCCTAGAAATGTGAACTGTGCTCACTGACATTAGCGTTAGCTGCTACAGAGCTAACATGCTATTTTATGTTTCGTTGATAGGCTAATTGCTTTTAGCACAACTTCAACACATCAATAGTATTTCCAGCGTCCAATCAGATTGTTTAGAGGAATTAACCCTCAGTGGACCAGAAAAGAGGCGCTGCGGTTTGGTGTTTCTGGAAGTCACTTGTGCGTCAGATTTATGAACAGACCGGAAACATGACACAATGGTTCTGGTTTGGGACTACTGTATGTATTAAAAATGCAAACATGTTAAAATCTATTAATTATTTAATCAAAATTAACGTGTTAAAACCCGGCACCACTTCAATCAGAAACCATTTCGTCTTCTTGAACGACTCGCCGTCATTTTTAGGACTTTCTTGTCATTCTGTGAAAACCAAACAGAGGATAGGAGAGAGGATTTATTCTCTGTTGATGGAAAATAACAACAAACACAAAAATTGCTTGAGGTGCAAAGGACAACTTTGCTTTTTGTTTGCTTTCTAATTGTGATCCCCTGACACAGTGGCACCCTGGGTGTGAGCTTTATTGCCCGTATCAATAAGCCATAACTGTTTGTAAATTATTGTTTTGCTCGGTTTAGTTCTGTTTGCATATTTTTTTAGATCAGAACATTGTTTAATACGTCCCAGCATGATTGAAGGAGAAGTGGAGCTCTCGCCTTCCAGTTCTTCTCACATTGGAGGAATTTAGAGGTGAAGGAGAGTGAGCGTAGCATGGATTTCTGATAGCATTCCTCTGCAAGAAGCCGTCTGTTTGCCCAAAGTGAGCAGAGAAAAGCTTTTTAGACCTTGTGAGTGGGGATAATAGGTTTTTTAATGGCTGTAATGCTCTTATGCCTGTATGCAGAAATGTATCTCTAATTATTAAATGTGAACTGCAAACCATTAGAAATGGTTTAGTTAAACCCATGTCATTAGTTTACATTAATTCTACATGTCAGCAAGCTGTTTACCACAGACAAAGACAGATGTCTCTGGGATCGTGATGGTCGACCAAAATGCCTTTGCATTTACAGGAAAGAAAAAGTCTCCAGATTTCTCTCACTTTTCCCTCCAGGCTGTGGAAATGTTTTCATGTTCCGTCTGTCCAAATAAAACCTAACCTTTCTTTTGGTTTTGTTTCCTAGTGGCGGTCCAGACCCACTTGGTGCCACCCAAAAAGATGCAGCCAGGCATGGTGAAGTCCAGCCTGGTCCATGCCAGCGTGGCCACCATGCAGAACCCGATGGGCTACGACCCGCGGGCCAACGGCCACTGCGCCCTGCCGCGCCTCTCCATCTCCTCACGCTCCGCCAGCATGGTGGCCAGCCTGGACGCCAGCACCGACGGCTCCATCGCGGCGCTGCAGTCCGTGATGAAGTGGAAGACGGTGATGGCGGTGTTTGTGGTGGTGGTCCTCTACCTGGTGGCTGGAGCTCTGGCCTTCAAGGCCCTGGAGCAGCCCTTTGAGAGCAACCAGAAGACCAGCATCACCCTGGAGAAGGCCTCCTTTCTGGAGAGGAACCCCTGTGTGACTCCCACCGAGCTGGACGCCATCATCAAGGTGGGTTTGGATCTTATCCATGTTGCATCTAGTCTCCAACTCCAAGGGCTTTCAAAACGCTTCAGGGAGAGTCATGGAACAGCAGGCAATAGAAATGCAGAACAGGGATGGAGGAAAAATTATAGAGACAAACAACAAAATACAGAAAGGAAATAAAAAGTACAGAACAAGAACAGATGGAAATAAACAACCAACAGCCACAAAAACACCAGAGACCAAGATGATAAAACTCTCCTAATTTGTTTTTAATTTAATCTGAGAATAAAAACAAAATGTTTGACTGTGAATACATTAGTCTGTTTTTAACTAAACATTTGTGTTTCTACGTAGCACAGCTGAAATCAGCCTGGAGTTTATCTTACATGTGGAAGATCAATGATGAGATTTCTGTAAATTTGTCAGACATTTTCTTGGAGGTTGAGAATGTCACAGGAGAAATCTGATCTGAAATGTCAGTTCATTTTACAGAAGAGGTGATGTCTGCTGTTTTCTGTTTGCTTATATAAACATAAAACATCTGCTATAAGAGAGTCTAACTTCAGGTTTATTTAAACTCTGTTTGGAGAATCTCAGATCTTCATTCCAAATTTTAAATGATAAATTTTAAATTTTTTTTACAACTTTCTGAACGTGAGTGTGATATCTGAGGATGTTCTTTTCAACTTCAGAAAAGTCTCACCTTATCTGACTCTGACACTCCGCCTCGTGTACCTGTTGTTTCCTCCAACACTTTCTCATGTCTGTATCAGTCAGACTCACAGTTAGGAAGTCAGATGTATTTATATCCAATTCAAGGTTAGAATTAATTAAATTGATTCCAGAGAAAAGGGACAGAATGATTCCATGCAGAGTTCATGGAAATGGAAAAAGTTGCTGGGACATTTCTGACTTCAAGTAGAAACTCAATCAGTGACAAACTGAATCAGTAATTTCTCAGCATGACTTGGGAAACTTCCCTTGTTGTCAGTTCATAGGTCCAGGAAAGAGTTCAGTCAGAATCCAAATTAACCGTCCATTTTACTGTTTTTCACACGGTCAGCAGCAGTGATATGAAGCACAGCTGTGATTTATTCTGCTCTCTGGCATTAAACTGAATTATCGTCCAGACTGAGGGTCACTGCATCACCATGACACACACAAGTGGAAAGGGAGATGGGAAAATGACTTGAGATGTGCCGGTGAACAGAAACTTTACAGGTTCAGGACTGAAGATCAGCCAGGCTGCAGAAATCGTTACAATATGCTGCATGAAGTCCAGGAACAAACAGAAAGTCCAGGAACAACAACCTTCTGCAACAACCCAGTCAGTTCTCCAGACGTTCTCAGTCAGAGGACTGCAGCCCAGTCCTTGAACCGACCCAAACGGGTCGGTGGCGCTCGTCTTTCCACCAGAATAACTCCATTTGATCGCTCCCTCTGCTCCACAGAGCCTCTCTCCCTCTGCAGCTCAGCCAAACTTTCTTTGGGATCCGTCCTTTTTCTGCGCCACATTCCCTTTGTTGTACTCAGCCTTTCAGCCACTGATGCTCCATCATGAGTTTTTGAAAAAAATCAATGACAGTGCTTCCTAAGAAGACATGTGGAAATGAAAACCTTTAGCGTGGCGAGCCTGGGGTCCAGAGGAATCAATTATTCATTGAGCAGATCTGCAGACACAAACCGTCTGCTGGAGTGACTCACAGCCAGCAGCGTCTTCTGGACAAATCAGCTCAATCTGAAGGAAGATTATCTGAATCTGTTCAATGAATTTATTTATTTGAATTTTTATTTAATGACTCGGTTTCTACCTTAAATTTTAATGTGTTGTGATTGTCATGAAAGGACAACATGGATCTTCTTCATAACACTTTCTATTTCCTCACATGTCAAATAGTTTCAGTTTTCAAACTTTACAAAGCGTCTCAAAAGAATGAACAACTCTTCAACTGTTTACACTCAGTCACAGTGAAGCCACCAACTTCAGTGTGTTTTTATAAAGATTTGGAAAATAGAAGGAAAATAATGAATTACTTTCAAACTGCAGACTAAGAGGAGAAGATAACGCCGATCGAAGATTCATTCATTTAACTGCACAAAGATCAGAAAACAAGAATAAAACCTGAACTGAACACAAAGAAGTGAACTGAGTAGGAAAAGATCTGTGAATAACCAGGCAGTGTATCGAAGGTTTAAATTTCTCTTGGATAAAATCTGGATTTTGCATGTCGTCAGTGTATCTCCTGCCTCACACAGCAGTCACTCTGCTCAGCTGCAGGGAAAATAATGCATCCGACACGCAGAGTTTGCTCCTGTAAACACTGAAAATCACAAACAGAGAATCATTAAAGCTGCATTCATTTGAAGTTTGTCAGTAAAATGCATCATTGTTCAGTTCAAAGTTCTCTGAAGTTTGAGCTTTGTGAAGCTTGACTGGCAGCAGCTTTATGATTACTGCACACATGGAATAATGACATGTGGAAGAAAATGAATATTAGTCTTTCTGAAGAATAAATGTATTCCTAATAAACATCAGAGCTCGATCAGCTCTTAAAGTAACAGAATGACTCAGTTTTATGTGTCTGCGGTTTGAAGAAAAGGCCTGCAGGACCTGCTGCTTCACACGTCCATCATCAGAGAGTCTGCCTGCTCCTCTCTCAGCTTTGGTTATTAGTTATCTGTTCGTGCTCCAGTCGCTCAGCCGGAGAGCTGGCAGCGGCGACGCTCTGTTGTCAAACTGTTCTGGTGAAGAAGTTGACAGGAAAATGGCAACCTTGGGAAGCCTGTGTGGGCCGATCTATCAGGACGGCGGCTCTCGTTAAGGCTGGCCGCATAGCGTGTGCTGACTTAATGCGGCCATGCGCGTCTGTTGACCTCGTCACGTCTGCTCCGGTACCGGAGATGCCCACTCACCCACTGAGTGCCACAAACACTGCAGCCCTAATTGGCTTTGCGGGCGCTGGTTTGATGACTCACCATGCCATTATGTCTCTGGCAGCAGTTAGGCTCCATGTATTGATGACTCACTAATTTGCAGATAAACTTCTGCATTCTCCGGGTTACCGCAAGTAAAAATACACCAGAAATACTCTAGCATGTCACAAATTATGTAACATAAGAGAAAAGTGTAACAGGTTGGGTTTGTTTTGATTTCTAAGGATTAGCTGCACAGAATGCTGCAGAGGAGGGATTTAGCCTTAAAGTATTAGTTCAGAAATTGTTCTTTAGTAGAAAACCCATCTGTTATTGTTGTTGAACTCAGTTCTTGGTTGTAGCATCAAAGGTTTCCAGGTGGTTTGGATCAGTGTTCAGGTGTGGCTGATGTTAAAAGTGTTGCAGAGCTGAGTTGTTGGCAGCGTGTCAGAATGCAGCAGGGGGAGGAGAGCGTGAGGAAGCTGCTGCCCGGATCGCTGCCGTCGCCTGCTGAGGGAGGAAACGCCGCTGAGAGGATGGAAATCTGCAGCGACTGTCTGCTCTCTAATGATTCTGCAGCGCAGGGTGAGAAAACACATCAGCCAAGAGCCAGCTGGTGGTGGCAGCGTTTCTGCACCTGTAGAGAAACCAAAGCAGACCAGAACATTACAGATAAACAAACAGTTTGGCTAATTACCAAAGTCACAAAGTTTCACATCAGACAAAAATAACCTGAACAAATCACAGTTCTCAAATGAGTCGGAGACTTTTCACACTTGACTTCCTCCGGTACAAAATAAAACCTTCTGTTGCTTTTATATTCTCACCTGCAAGGATTCTCAAATACTTTTCATAGTTTTTATTAAATCTCATAAATGACAAGGTGTCAGCCTCAAAGATGATTTGCCTTTGACTATTCTAGTTTGTCTGCCTCCAAACAATTACAATCCTGCCTTGTGGACAAAACAACACCAGATGTTTTCCCCCCTGATAGCCCAGTAGACCCGGTTACAGAACCAGAACCAGAACTCCATCACCTGCTCCACCTCCAGCTGCTGTGATTCTCTTCCTCTCTGCTGAGTCAAACCAACCTGTTCCCCTCCTGGCCTGTGGGGGCGCTGCACCAACAACCACTGAAGGAAACGACACAAAAACCTCTGAAGACACTGAGAGCAACTTCCTGTTTCACCAGATGGAAACAAGATGGAGGCGTCAGATTTTAGTGTTGGAGGATTTCTCTTTAGTCTTTGGCTGAAGACCAGGAGACATTTCTGCTGCTAATGCTAGGCTAACATGTTTGTTTTGGTTGTACTTACCCACTTCCTGCTTTTGGAGCGGTCTTTGCTCTGTTTAGCTTTCACATCTAAATTCAAACCGAACTTCAACTGAACCCAAACTGAGGTTTGTAGGCGGACACAGATTTGAGTGCCGCAGTTTAAAAGTTTCTGTTATGTTGGTTATTTTAAAGAACATGTAGACTTGTGTGTTGTTTTGTTCTGATTAGAGCATCATTTCGGGATGAAGGCTGTGGCATTCAGTGTTTCTCTGTGGTGTGATCAGTATGAAGCTTCTGGAATTATCTGACTGTTCAGGAATGACTTTTCAGTGAAGTGACTTCAAGTGATCAAATAATTATTAGCTGAATTGATTAGAAAGGAGGTGAAGCTGAATTTCATATTTAGTTTCAAGCATCCAGAGAGGAATGTGTCTGCTTAGCTTAGCGTAGCTTAGCTTGAGCTGGAGCTTTGATTCTGCAGGCATGTGGCTTGTGCATGCTGCATGGCCGGAGTGTGCAGTGGAACTGACAGCATCGTTTTAGACGTGTAAAACTAGACTGGCTGAACATCTGTGTGGAACTGTGTGCCAAGATGGAAATGACTCTGTTTATATTGATTTTAGATGCAAATTAATGTCTTAACATAACAAATATTTGTTTTCACTATTGATTTGAATAAATTAGCTGTTACTTGGACAACCTGATACTTGCATCTCAGACGGATCATTTTTTTAGCGTGGTTGTGAAAGTTATGGGGCAAAAATAGAAGTCCTTATAAAATATTCAGACACACCGAGCAGCTATGCATTTCTCTCACTCGACTCTAAAATTAGGAAATCTTTGGCTTATTTGATAGGATATTGTCCCTCATAAATGATTAATGTTTATTAAAGCCTCAAGCATTTTGAAAGTGATTATTTTTAGATTTTGAGTGGATGTTATTAGTTGGGTTGATGCAGCTGAGGCAATCAGATGTAAGATGGTGAGTAAGCAAGTGCAGCAGCGTGTTTGCAGGTTGTGTTATGCCATAAAATGTGTGTCAGAAGAGTACATGCATATTTTATTATAACGGCTTGCAGGAAGCTTGAGTGAACAGATTGGGGGTTGCCCTGAATGAAGGAGAAACAGTTAAAAGCATGACGCTCCAGCAGCGCGGAGAGGAAACAGTTTCACAGTGAACGTTCCCTCGGTTTATTTATGTTACCGAGCACATGCATATGAAAATTATAAAATAAATGCTTTTCTCAACAAATGCCCATAAAGACAGAGATTATAGAGAACAAAACATTAAAGGTTGATGTTCCTGGGTCCATTATGGAGCCCAGAGGGAGGTCATTGAGAAATGATGCTGTAAATGGTTTTTACACTCTATAATAAGTGAAAGAAACAGGAAAGACCGAACACAGAACAAGATCCTGTGTGAACAGCAAGACTCCAAAAATATTGTTTCTTTCTGAAACAAAGAAACTCCCTCAGATTTTACAGTCTGTTGATTAGTGCCATAACTAACATGACTTTAAATTATTTGAGTACAAAATCAAGAAAAACTCTTTCTGAAATTCTTTTAGGGACTAAATGGACTAACTATGTGCTGACAGAGGTCACATGACCAGGTGTGTAAACCTGAAACTGCAGGCTGCTTCAAGTCAACACCTGAACTTCTGGAAGATTCCTTCTGACTTTACTCATATTTTAACTGCTTTTTAAGATAAACTGTTTTTATCATCTTCATATAAAGTTTTATTTATTTTCAAAGTATTTTAATTTCTAAAATATTTTTAGACTTTTGTGTTGTCTAGAAGTCTTTTTATATGAAGTGCATAATTTGACGGTGTGTGTGGTTTGTCCAGACTTTTTGTCCTGCATTAACACACGTTATGGAATAATGTAACAAACTACAACAGGTGCTTCACTTCACCTCCACTAGCTCTACTGCCAACTAGTGGTCAAATATGTAAATTCAGGCAAAAGACAAAATAAAATCTAGAAAAATCAGACTGAAAGGTTGACTCATAGATAAGTATGGTGGAGGATCTATGATTCTGTGGGTCAGTCCATTTCATCTGGACTTCTCTGAAATACCATGACCGTTTGGGTGTGCAGACCCAGACTGAGCTGAGCTGAGTGAATCAATCTGTCTGTCTTTACCAGCAGCAGGTCTCCATCCTGAGTGGGAGCCCGGCGCTCTGAACCGGTTCTTCTCTTTGTGACGGCTGAGCTGCTCGTTTTTGTCTTCCTGTGTTTTGATCAGAGTTCATTTCTATACATTTGATCAGTCTCACTGCTCCGTTTCCTGCAGCATGCTATAGACGCTGTGAGCGCAGGAGTGAGGCCTATTGGAGAAACGTACAACTCCAGCTACTGGGACATGGGCAGCGCCTTCTTCTTTGCTGGAACGGTCATCACCACCATAGGTAGGAGCCAGAAAGGTGCTCTGCTCAACACGTTCATGCAGCCTCAGCCTGCTGATGTTAAGTTTAACATTAAACCTCAAATAGAATGTAATAATTACTTCATAGAACATTTTTAATGTATGAACTTTAACTTGTTCATTTCTATTAATTAATTGCATAAATTTTAGCATGTCAAAATTTTAATGCAGTTATCAGAGGTTTATTAAAATGCATAAATCCTGAGCTGGAAATGTTGTGTTGTGTTTCTGGTCCGCCTGTAAATCTGACGCACAGTCTGCTGGCAGCGGCGATGGATAATAAAGCTGCTTCTCTGAGGGTCCATTTCTGCTCCAAAACGATCCGATTGGATGCTGGAAAACAACATTGTTGGCTTCAAGTTGTGCTAAAAGGAGCTAGCCTATCAGCAAAGGTCAAAAACAACAAGTTTAATATAAAACAAAACATTTATAAAATAAATTTCATTGTTCCCATTTTTACAGTAAATGTTCTTCTGTCCTTTCCAGTTTTATTTGCTGTGGCTGAATAGATGCAGTAAAATCTCAGCTGACCTGGGTCTCATTATTATTCCCGGGTGATTTGAACGACAAAATCCTCCTGGAGCTAACAGCCTGTGAAGCTCAGCATTCTCATAATTGCTTAGAGAAACTGCTGACATAAACATGTTGTTTTCTCACGACGAGCCGCCTTCCTGAAACAGCTTCTGCTGCTTTTACACAAAACATGGTGACGATTCAGAGACCATTTAAAACACCAGCATGAAGTTTCGCTTTCAATGTACAGAGCTTCACAAAATTCATTCATACACACTGCGAACAGAACAACGTGCTGTTACTACATACACGTCTTATTGGGATATCATGTGATAGATAATATTTCTTCTTTTTTTTAAACATTGGTGAACAATCAGCATCATAAAGCTCCAGGACCAGAGCAGCAGGTTTAGAGCAGCCTCAGTTTTACTGCTCTCAGATATTTTACAAAGAAAAACAGAAAAAACTTTTAGTGTTTAGATGTTTACAGCTGGTAGAGAAAAACCCCAAAAGAGTGAAAATGTTCCCCAGAGTACTAACTCAGTGGTGCAAATATTAACAAACACTTTCCACTTTCTTATTCGTATCATTTTGCTTTAGCTTCACATAACCTAAAAATCATTAAAATACCAAAATTTGTTATCTTAACATAAAAAATGTGAGTTTTTCTGCCAGCTGCTGCTGAACAAAAGCTTCAAACGTTTTGATAATCTTTCCTAAATGTGATAACCGGGTTTCTGTGGGATGAAGAAATCAAGCTGCCTCCTCCATGACTGATTTTTACTGTACCCCCTCGTATCTCTGTATGTTACAGTAAAGTCATTATTAATGCAGTTTCCTTTAAACCTGATTACAGTCTGTTGGAGCTTTTCCATGCACTAAGAGGTATTGCATAAGGCCATCAATTGATTGAGTTACATAAGAGAAGCTTGATTGAGTCTTCCTCCTCGTCTTACGCGCCAGCCTTCCCTGCGTCTGTTTTTGGGTCTGAGCGGGTTCTGAAACGTTCTGCTGTTCTCTACAGGTTATGGGAACATCGCTCCCAGCACGGAAGGCGGGAAGATCTTCTGCATCCTTTATGCCATCTTTGGCATCCCTCTCTTTGGCTTCCTGTTGGCAGGGATCGGAGACCAGCTGGGCACCATGTTTGTGAAAAGCATCTTGCGAGTTGAAAAGATATTCAGGGTGAGGAGCGTGTGGTCTTTGTTTTTATCAGTATGTTTTTTTAGCTCTCAGTTCTATATGAGAGGAAAAACAACCTATGTAATGTTGCCCAGTGTCTGAAAACTGTTTTCTTTATTTATTACTTTATTTTTTTTAAAGGATATCCAGTGTGAATCTGTCATGTTTGAACCTTTTAATAATTTTTTCCTAGTTTCTAATCTCTTTCTTGGTTGGCTCAGCAAAAACACAAACAGATCAGCCAGACGAAGATAAGAGTGACGTCCGCCCTCTTGTTCATCCTCGCCGGCTGCATCGTCTTCGTCACCATCCCTGCTGTCATCTTCAAACACATCGAGGGCTGGACCACGTTGGAGGCCATCTACTTCGTTGTGATCACCCTCACCACCGTGGGCATCGGCGACTACGTGGCAGGTCGTCCCACAGCTGCAGCCTTTTACTGAAGCTGCAGGATTCAGGCCCTCTAAAATCGCTTTTGCTCCTGCTGCAGGTGGGAATCGCACCATCGACTACATGAACTGGTACAAGCCTCTGGTGTGGTTCTGGATCCTGGTGGGGTTGGCGTACTTTGCTGCTGTCCTCAGCATGATCGGAGACTGGCTGAGAGTTCTTTCTAAAAAGACCAAAGAAGAGGTGAGCGTCCATATTTCTGCATCTTCAACAAGCCTGGCGTCACTTTCCTACGCTATTCAGCTCAATTCTCATCTCACTTCAATGCTCCATCTGGGATTTCTCCCATTGAGGTCAATTTCTCAGGGTGAATTTCAAGCAGGTGAATCAAAGAACAATGTTGATTTCATAGGTCACAGAGTAACATTACTCACTGGGTAAAACCAGATCCAATCCATTACAACTCTCCGGTCCGCTTGGCGTTCACATATACATACAAACTACATCAGAGTTCACTTCAACCGAACCCAGAGGAGGTTTGGAGACGGACTAGTTTGTCAATTTGGTTCGATTGTGTATTCAGGCCAAACCAAACAAAATATTTGTATTTTTTACTGTGTAACTTTACAAATGGCTCCCCTTACTACCATATATGTATTGTTTTGAAATAAACACATTTATTGATGATATTGTGATTAGTTCGGATGAATCTGTATGTGTGTAATTTACCTGCTGTTCTGATCGTTTTGGTTTTTCTGTTTCAGGTCGGGGAGATCAAGGCTCACGCTGCTGAGTGGAAAGCTAACGTCAGAGCGGAGTTGCGTGAAACGCGACGGCGCCTGAGCGTGGAGATCCACGACAAGCTCCAGCGGGCCGCCACCATCCGCAGCATGGAGCGCCGCCAGCTGGGCCTGGAGCAGCGCGCTCACTCGCTCGACATTCTCTCTCCAGAGAAGCGGGCGATGTTCGCCAGCCTGGACGCCGGCCGCTTCAAGACTTCTTCCCAAGAGAGCATCAACGGAAAACTGAACAACCTGAGGCTGAAGGGCGCCAGCGAGACGTACGACCAGCAGGGCAGCGAGCAGACGCCGCAGACTGCGTCTTCCTCAGAGGAGAACCTCTTCAACCTGCGCTTCGGCTCGCTTACCAAGCTGGCACGGCGCAACAAGAACCGCGACCTGTGCAGGAACATCACCGAAGACTCCCGGCGTACCAGCATGGCCATCAACACGCCCATGCAAGGGGAGGAGAGAACGGGCGAGGATGAGGAGCCAGACGAAGAGACCCGAGAAAAGAAAGAGGAAAACATCAGCCTGACAAACCTGTCGCAGTACGCAGCGGAGCGCAGCAAGCTCAACGGCTTCACACCGACACAGGCCAAGGACAGAGAGAGCGATCAGATCTCAAATGCATGAACACTTCAGCTGCAGACATAGACTGTAGAAAGAGACAGAAAGAAAGTCGGACTGAGTCCCAGGGAGAGTTCACAGTCCTTTGAGATGTCAAGAAACGTGCCTTTTCTGTTTCCTATGCTTTGACTGGAACCGTTCCCATCAAATTCAGTCATCGTGCCATAGCAATGGGAAGAAAACCTGCTGCCAAAAATGAATCAAAACAAACATCCAGAAGAGCCTGTTGTTCGATTACCTCATTACATATGTTGCTGTAAAATGGGCTACCTGTGATGTGAACTGAGCTGTCACGCTCAGCTCTGTTGTCTTTCGGCCCTGGAGGCGCTCACGAGACGGCCATCTGTTCACGCTGAATCTTATTTTTCCATCACACTGTGGGCGCAACAGCCAGAGAGCTGGATTCCTGTCGTTCATCTCCAGAGACATTATCGATCATTTTGTCATCTCATACTGTGGTGGCTGTTTATGGGCCGCCGGCCTGCTGAGGAGGGACTTCAACCTTAATGACTGCAGTTTGGAAGGTTTCGGTTTTGCTGGATCAATAAACAGCGCTAGTAGCTACCTAGAGGACATGTACAATTATCCCTACATTGTATGTGGCTTTGCATATGTAGCCTGACAGTAAAAAAAAAACAACTAAATATTAAGATCTGTGATGAAAAAAAATGAAGAAAAACTATACACAGTGCATGGTTATTAAAACACAACCATAGCAGCTAGCGGGAATAACCTAAAGAGTTACAGCTGTTATAATGTTTCCCTTTTCATGAAAAAATAAAATGTTTGGCTTTCACTCCTGGTTTCTGCTCATCCACAGTAAAACTAATGTGTTTTTGTAACGGCTAATTCTGAATTAACACAAACATCCAAACAACTCCGGCAAGATTATCAGCAGCTTTTATTGTACACAAATTTTTTACACTTTTTCAATTTGCCTTTTATTTCTATCAGGATTAAACATGTCTACCTTGATTCTGTTCATGAATGTGATGCTGTTGATTTTTATACACACTAGCATGTTTGCATCTGTGTTTCCTTGTTTTTCTATCAGCCATACACCTCGGTTTTGTGTATTTTCCATTAAACTGTAACATGAACAAAAAATAGTGATAAGTGTTTTATTTTTAATAAAAATGCATTTTTGTATCATTAAACTGCTTTTTCAACCAAATCCCTGGTAAACTTATAGTTTTATATGTTTTATATAGGCTGAAAAGCTCAGTCAGTGAGCCTACATTTCTGAATAAAAATTATTTTTATTGGTCTGCTATAACCTTCTAATTTAAGCAAAATGTTTGGTTTTTATTCACAGGACGCTGGAGGACGATGGTTGTTTTTAGGGATGGGATCTCTGATCTCAACACATCTGGATTCACAAACTACGATGCGATGCATTTAAGATTCCTCCTCATCAACCAGCGATTTCATTAGATAAGATTTATGTCCTCATCACATGCATCTCGATTTAAATTAATTTAGCTGAAAAACATATTGTTTGTATATTTTTTCATTAATAAATATAAATGAAGCATTTCAAATTTCAATCATCTTTAATTAATTGCTCTTTTACTTAAGGGTCATTTACAAAAATGTCACATAATTTTGTGTGGGAAATGCATTTTTTGGTGTTGAATCCTGATACAGGGGGACAGTTGTCAGTTGCTATGGCAACAAGTGTGCGTATAGTACAGCCGACACAGAGGGAGGAAAAAAGAAAAATACCAGAGGTTCTTGAGTTATTCCTCAATCGTTTTTCTGTTATTTTTTATTTTTCTGTGTCACATTTAACTGAAATAATAATACCTACATCTCCAGGTTTCATTTAGTTAACGGCGGCAGCGCAGCTTTGAATGGCATCTAAAATAGTGTTTTTGCCCTCCAGCATTGTGCGCATGCGTAAAACTTTCGGACGTAAACAATAACACGCATGGGGTCGATAGCATCTGTTAGGGCTGGAGTGGAGTTAATAGCCAGTTGTCCGCTGAAAAAGGATGAAATGCAGCCTCATCACAGCTCCGTCCGTCCGGGTGGAGACAGGTCCGTCCGGGTGGAGACAGGTCCGTCCGGGTGGGACAGGTCCGTCCGGGTGGAGACAGGTCCGTCCGGGTGGAGACAGGTCCGTCCGGGTGGGACAGGTCCGTCCGGGTGGGACAGGGAGGCTCAATATGTCCTGATGTGTTGTTGTTGGACACGGCGGCTCTGCTGGAGACGTTGGAGGTGTGACAGGAAGCTGAGAGTCCAGACAGGGTGTGAACTGTGTGGGTCGGAGCCTGAGACCAGAACCCCAACTGGACCAAACACAGTGAAGAAATATGCATTATTTGTCCTTTCTATTCTGCTCCCACTCAGAATCATTCAGCATCATGTTTGACTGCCGCAGGTAGAATGTTTAAGGTAAGAGGCTGATGCCATGGTAACCAGCCTTTGTTTCATTTTGATGATTCTGGTTTACAGTCAATGAAAATCCAAAATGGGTTTAATATGGAACATATCACATATTAAATTGCCACCATGTCATTCTGTTATAATATGAGACAGATAATCTGTGAAAAGGTCCAGCTCCTGTGCCCTCTCCCAGTGCTCCCAGTACCAACCACAGAAATACACCACTCAGTCAGAAACAGCCAATCAGAGCCAGGAGGAGGGTCTCAGCGCTGTCAGTCAGGCTCATGAAGGCGCTGCTCACACTCTCTGCTTTCTGCTTACAGCTGGTTAACCACAGCAGAGCTGCCATAAATGCTAAAACCTGTTAGCATGCTCACTGACGACAGCAGATAAATGGTTTTCCTGTAATGTTAAGTTGTTTCTCCACATTTAGCAGCGAGTGCACAAGCCTGACTGACAGCACTAAGACCCGCCTCCTGGCTCTGATTGGTTGTTTTTGGTTGGGGTTGGGTGGAGGAGATCGATCTTTTCACAGTTTTACTGTCACAGTTTTAACAATTATTGTAAAAACTTGTTTTTGTAAGTTACATAATCTAATGGTCTGAAGCAATATTGTACATTACCAGACAACTACATTTCTTCATAAACCAGAAGTCATATTAACCTAAACTAACAGAAGGAGTGATTTAAAATGATACGCGGTCTCGTCAGAAGCTTCTCCTCCGTCCTTCAGAGTCGCTGCCCTGAAACAGAAACAAACTGTGGCGGACAGATGTTCCCTGAAATGGGACGTGTGGTTTGTGGCTCCAGCTCAGTGGCTCCTGTTCGATACTTGAGTCCTGATTGGCCTTCAGATGCAGCGCCCTGATTGGCTGAGAGTGAAACCAAAACTACAGAGGCCTTGGGATGACCTCCACCGACCTCTGCAGCCTGAGCTTCTTATTGACATCATCAGATTATTTTTGTCTTCTGGCTGTGACATTTGATCACTTATTAAATTCTTCACACCCTGAGCCTGTAACAGATTGTATTAACGGGTTAAAAGTAAAAACAATATTAATCTGATGGATTATCATTAAAATGTCTGATGCATATAAACTGGGAGATTTATTTATGTTTTAAACACTTTATAGAAACAGAAATAAACTTCAACTAAACTTAGATTTGAAGTTTAGTTTTCTCATATATCTTTAAAAATAATAAGTTTCGTAATAATAATAATGATTTCTATCTGTTTTAATTTTAAAGTCATAATATGTTCTCTGGATTTATTTTCATATTCTGCCTCTGCTGGTTGAGACTCTCCAAAGGTTTTGTGGAGAAAACCTGCATCCAGTTCTCTGTTTTGAGAATGACTTCATAGTTTTGGTTTCCATTTTTATTCATATTGACCAACAAAATCTTGGTATTAAAAGCATTGAAATTACCAAACAGGAAGTAGTTTCATTTGTTCTTTTAGAATAAAACTTATAAATAAAAGTAAAAAAACTTGTAGGTTTTCTGTTATTCTTAAGCCAAAGATTAGTTTTTAATTTAAATTGTATCAGTTATGACTTGACAAATGGCACAAAAAGCATATTTAATATAACCTGAATCATGACCAGCGTCTTGTTTTCTGTTCTCTCTCCCTTCCTGCAGCAGATTTCTCCTCTGGTGTGTTTGGAGCTTCAGGTAATTAAATGACAGAGTGTCTGATTGTATAAGTGACCCGCGGCGTGCTGCAGCTCCGGGTCCCCGCGTGCGCTCATCTCCCTCCCTCTGGGAACCGGACCGAACCGCGTGTCCGGTCCGGTTCTGTCATCAGGCAATTGGGCAGCAGGGCAGGGCAGGAAGGTGGAGATATTAATAACACGATTGTGTGTGTGTGTGTGTGTGTGGGTGGTTGGGTCTGCGCGTGGGTGTGTGTGCGTGTGTGTGTGTGGGTGGGTGGGTGGGTGTGGGGTCTGCAGAGCTTTACCTCAAGGTGAATGTGACCTCTGCCCCCCGTCCCACTGCAGCTCCCACTCCTCCACTGCATCTGATCCAGTTCTATTGCTGCTCTTTAAATACTTTTCCTCTGGACGCATCATTGACTGAACATTGTTGTGGTGGGCAGTCAGAGTTATTTACAGGGGAGGAAGCTGACAGGCGATTCGTTAAAGAAAATCAATCCAAACAGAGACTCAGCAGCAATAAAGTGGCAAAAGGAGAAGCAGGTGTACCCATAAGAATTGACATTTCCTAAATACAATGAATGGTTTTTGGTGCCTGAGAAATATTTAAATAAATCTTCTGTGTGCTGCAGTGTTACGTAACTCTGCCTGAACAGCAAGGAGAGCATCTTCTGTCAGGAGGAGCAACGACCTGATCTGCAGCAGAAACCACCAACCTTCACTCCGTTTAACTTACTAACCACTAGAATCAAGCTGTATTCTGTAGATATAATTATAAAATGAAATCTTCACCAGTCCTGCTCAGCAGCTGGACATGCAGACTGTTTATGAAGGAACGAGTCGTTCTCAGAACCTCATCCCAGCATGGTACCATGAAGCCATCTGTGCAGGAAGGACTTAAAGTTGATCACAATATTTTGTTGTAATACTGTCATAACGATGAAGGCTTCTTTTTTAAATAACTGCATGGCAGTAACCGTGTGTATTTACCAGAGTCCATGATGTTGAGCCTGATCTCATCCTGAACATTTAAATTGTGAATAAAAGCAGACAAACCAACACAATGAGAAGAAACAAACTGTTAGGATTTCCTCCATCCAGCCTTCATCTGAGATGTGATTCTAGATGTTGACCTGTTGTCCCGTTTTTAAAAACCGAGCTTCTTCATTTGTATCAGAGTTTAGAAGTGGCTACTTTACTTTTCCTTCCGGCACAGAGACTGTTGAGGCGTCCTTTAATGGTGCAAATCATCAGAGAGGAGTGTGTGTGTGTGTGTGTGTGTGTGTGTGTGTGTGTGCGTGTGTGTGTGTGTGTGTGTGTGTGAATAAAGGCTTCATCTGGAGACACTGACAGCATGCGTGGGCTCACATCCTAATATTAGCCAGAGCAATCAAAGGAAGGTTGAGGAGCACAAAACAAATTTAAACCCAGCTGTCGATAGATCCGGAACAAAGATTGTAACTTCCCACGCACTTTTTGATCTTTCATATGCAAGATGAAAATAGTAGAAACAACAACTCTACAAACGTTTACGAGCTCAGCGATGAGAGATCTGATGAGATCAGAATGGAGCCTCTGGGTAAAATATGTGCAGAAAAACTAAAACTGCACAGCAACATCCCCACAGGGAAGCACGGTGATGGCAGCATCATGATGGCTGCTCCACTCAGGAAAACCGAAATAAACACAAACACACACAGGAACTAAATGATTTACCAAAACCAAACAGTTAGAGGTTAATTCTACAAAACAAGCTCAGAAAAAAAAACATGAAACCTCAGTCCAACTTACAGAAGGAACTGAGTTTGTATTTACGTATAAAAATGTTTAGAAATCTGGTAAAAACCAGCCGAGTTGTGTGACAGAATTTTACATAATTCATATTTTTGTTGCAAAATTTAAAAGCTAGCTCAGATTTTGCTGACAGTTGAATGTAAACAGCTTCTGTCCTGAAGAATGTTTCTTTACTTGTTGCTTTATTTTCATTCAGTTTGTCTCAACACTTCTGGTTTCTTTCCAGTCCTGCAGATGCATTCAGTCTGACTCAGTCATAGAAATATCCACCTAGAGGCGCAAAGTGTGAAGAAGAAAAGAGCAGCAGAGTTTCTGACTCTGAAGCTTGTAATAAATCTACGCCACTAACCTAAATATAATGCCTGTAAATATTTTTATTGCAGTAACAGGATGGTTTCAGTCAGATTCAACAGTTTTAGCACATTGGCTGAGGTGAAAAGAAGCTAACTGCTCGTGCTCTGGTCAACCCTTCCTGGAACATGCTGTTCTTCAGGATCTCCGGTTCGGGTCGGTTCGGTTCTGATGACTTCACTTTACACCTCGCTTCATGTCAGAGTCTCAGATGTCGAAGCTGCCAGGCGGATCTTTTGTCTCTGCGTTTCGGTACGTTTCATGTCAAACCCGCTGCGCCGCTCGGGGCCACCGTCTGGCACTTCCTCCAACTTTTCCTCTTCCTGTCGCTCTTAGCGCCATCACACTTCTTCAGTTCCTCACAACATCTTCTAGTTCTGGCTGCTGGGAGAATTGTAAGAGGAACAGCAGAAGCTGCCTTCATGTCTAAATTCTCTCTTTGCTCTGCGGGTTTTTAGTCTTTTTTAGGGCCGGTTTAATGTGCAAACAGCAGATTTCTGGAGCCCCTCTCAGGGGTCACTGGCTGAGCGGCAGAGGTCACCCTGGACAGGTGGCCAGTCTGTCACACAGAGACTCAGGTAAATCAGAGACAAATGAACCCAGCGGCGTTCGGAGAGCTGCTGTCCTGAATCCAACTGATGGCTCATTAGCTGGACTCTGCAGAGCGGCATGACCGACTGCTGATGGCAGAACTCAGCTGATCTGGAGAAGAACCAGACTGGTCCGGTCAGTTTACCAAACAATACTTCCATCAGAACACAGGAATGATTTTGCAAACTGTAATGTGGCTTTTTGTGCTGTTTGTGAAGTAATGGCTGCTTGGTTTCTGAGCAGCCGTTCAGCTCCTGTTGGTCCAGGAAACGTCTCACTGTAGATAACGAAGGAAGTTCCTTCACAGTTTTTATTATCGTAGTTTTTATTCCGTCCATCTCTGAACTGGATGATGGCTGGACATTCTCTCGCTGTCCGAACTTAATGTTTGAACGGATAAATGTGGATCTGGCAGCTGGATGAACCAGACATGTGGGCGTCCATAATCCATAACACTTTTCCTGGTTTCTTGACTGAATTTAATTTTTTTCATAAAATCAGACAAAAATCCATGACATCAACAGACCTGCTAGTCTTAGAAACACATCGCACCTCTCTTTTTTATTTTTTATTTTAGCGTTTGTTTGAAAATCATTGCATTTTCTTTCCACTTCACAAACTATGTTCTGCTTTGTGTGACATGTAACATAAAACCTGTTTGTATTTGTAATGTGATCAAATGTGAAGCAGAGTGAATACCTGGAAGGAGCTGCAGCTTGTTGAGGTTCAGCTGAAGGATTTTATGTTTCAGAAAAAGAACAAAGTTCCACACTGAAGACGACGCAGTCGGCTGGTGTTGCTATGGAAACAGCTTCAACAACAATCCTGCAAGTCGTCATGTCAACCTGCAGAAATTTAAATCAAAACTCTTCAGCTCAGTATTCTCAAACTGATATTGTTGAACTTTATGTCCGTCTGAACTTTCATAATTAACAAGTCTTCAAGGATTCCTGTTTGTTTCTGCAGATTTTCCATCTGCAAAATCAGTCAAAGGATGAAGATCACAGTGATGAAGATTAGAGAGGAAACACTGGTGAACATACTGAATATAAGTAAAATGATCAAAAACAAACAACATAATTATTTTAAATAGCAATTAATTTTTATTGGTTTGATGTGATATTAAAATTTTAAGTGACATGTTTTCATTTCCTGTAAGTGGAAAATCATCGTAAGTAACAGAAATAGATGTTTGCAAATATTCTTCACAGTGTAATTTATCTGAATAATATTTTTATATAACAAGTGATAAAACTCCTGAAATAATTTTCTATAATATTCTAGTTTATTGAACATGCATGTATGTTTAGAAAGACTTTATAAGCCACAGCTAGAATCTTGATTATCATCATCAATGATATGTGTGAAAGTTTGGATTTAGATGATTTTCATTCAGTGAACAAATGTTTTTATTCTGAATGACGTCACAGAAAAGTATGAAGTTAAACAGCAAAGAAATGTGGCTGCATTTCCTACAATGTCCACTAGAGAGCAACATACTTCCATTGGTCTGTTGCAAACATTTCACAACCACAGAGTGAAAGCATGAATAATATTCATGTGAGACGTTTTCCTTTTTAAGGTTTGAAACTATTAAAGTCTCTATTTTTGCTTAAAACAGCCAGAAATGTGAAGAAACTGAAAACTAATAAAAACATATCAATCAAATTTGCAAAGGAAGAAATTGTGCAAATATTCATTTGTCATGTATATTTATCTGTTAATGCAGTTAAACAGGTATTGGGCTAAATAAACGTTTTATTTTGTTTATGTTATGAAAACACAACAAAAGGTGATTGGTTAAAATCAGCTGCTGTTTCCCTGCTCAGCAGGTGGAAAACCAAACGTTTCTGTTAGCAGAATCACAACAGATGTTGTTCTGCTGATAAAGTTTGTCCTGCAAACTGATTTTAATTAAACAATCAAACCTGGTGGGAGAAATCAAAGTGTAAAGTAAAAATGAAGGAGGGATCACAGAAACACCTGACTGGGAAGTTTCCAGGATATTTATTCACATCCCAGCTGTATGTGTCAGCTGGGTTATAATTATGGTGTTTAACTTTGATATGGAAATCTTGAATCATGTTTCAACAACTGAAAATACTCCCATCAACTATAAAACATTAAAATACTTATTTACAGTACAGACCAAAAGTTTGGACACACCTTCTTATTGAATTCAATTAGAAAGTGTGTCCAAACCTTTGGTCTGTACTGCATCTACTGACCCAAAGCAACATATTTCCCAAAGCAGAATAATAAACACTGAGCTGCCTCACATCAGGAAGCAGACGTTCTCTCCTCCTTCAAACCTGCAGCTTGATTTCCGGGAAACACGTCGTCCCATGGTAACAATGACAGGATGGTGAGTCTACAAGTCTGTTGCTTATTAACTGGTCCAGTTATTAAAGAGCAGCAATTGTCCCTCTGTTCTGTAAATACAGAAAACTGGACATAAAAAAAGAGTCAAGGACAAAAACTGAGGAAACTGAATAAATCTCAGCAAGTCAAGATAAAAGCCTGAACCAGACTGTCAGGATGGGATTTATGTGAGAATATATCTAGAAAACACATTTCCTTTTTGTAAAATATCCACCCACTTGAACCCTTTATCTTGAATTAAACCCTGACTAACTAACTAGCTAACTAACTAACTAACTAACTAACTAACTAACTAACTAACTGCCGGATGCTGCTGCAGCTTCTCTCATCCTGCACAAGCCACCAACCCTGGAACCAGAAAACTAGATCCAGACTGTCAAGTTTCCTCCTATCTAAGAACCTGATGGTCTCGAGCTTTTGGTAGTAATGAAAAAAACAAGATCAAGGATAGAAAAATGAGTTTCCTCTGGAGGACGTCTGACTGTAGAGACAGGATGAAACGTTTCATCATTCAGGAGGAATTTAATATCAACTCATGTCTAAAGGAGGTTTATGTTCAGCTTAAACTTTGAAATCAGTGGGAAGCTGAATTAAAACCAGCTGATTCTGCAAAAGCTTTTCCTCTTTAACTGATACAGTTTATCCCTTCTCTCCTTTTCTGCTTCCTCAAGAAGAAAAGCAGAATCTGTTGGATGTTTTCCTGCCCTGTTCTGGTGATGAAGCAGTAGAGCAGAGGGTCTGCCAGGCAGTTCATGCTCGATATCGCAGTGCTAACCTTGTAAATACAGAAGAACCATTTAAAGCTCTCGCAGCCATCCAACAGCATGCGGACCAAGGAAGCAACATGGATCGGTCCGAAGCAGACCAACAGGCAGAGCAGAACCACCGTCAGCAGCTTTGAGACCCGCAGCCGTTCCTCATCCATCGTGGCTCTGTTGGCTTTCACTGCCAGGCGTGTGCTCCGGCTGGAGAAAAACACGATGAGAACCGGAACCACGAAGCCCAGGAAGAAGCGAGCGATGCTAGTATTAGCCATGGTCTTCGACAGCGGGAGGAAGATGTCGTAGCACAAAGAGAACGTGTTGTTCTCATAGTAGGAGTCCTCCCAGGTTATGGTGCACATATTGAAGCCCATCACCAACACCCAAACGGTGACGGAGGTCACGGCGGCGGTGCTGACCTTCCTCATCCAGGCGTACCTGAGCGGATGGACCACCGCCAGGTAGCGGTTCACAGCGATGCAGCAGAGGAAAGCCTCACTGGTGTAGAAGTTGGTGTAGAGTGAGTAGATGGAGGCCAAACAGATGTAGCCTCCATGGGTCCAGACGCCTCTCCACAGGAAGTCCATCCACAGGGAAAGGCCAAAGGTGAAGGTCAGGTCACTCAAGGCCAGATGGAAGAGGTAAACGCCAAGGTCGTTCTTCTGCCTGATGTGTTGACACGACACGTACAGGGAGAAGGCGTTTGCAGGGATGGAGATGATGATGACGGTCAGGTAGTAGAGGAAGAAGAGTTTCCTCCTGAGGGGCGTTTCCACCGGGAAACAGCCTGAAGCATTGGCCACCAGCGTCAGGTTCTCCATGGCAGATCACAGGTTTTAACTCCAACCTCTGGTGGAAAACAGGAGGAAGAGAAACAAACAGCTCACTGATGGAAAACGTTTACTGAGTTCACTGTGTGTCAGACTTACCATTAATATTTAAAAATATTAAAGTTCTGTCACCGGTGTTTTACTTTGACAAATCTATTTCTTAATTTGACTTATGTTTTTTTAATAAGATAGTTTGGTGACATAAAGGTAAGATTTGTTACTATTTCTCATCTAAAGACATTCAGATATTTTCTCTCTTTCTGCAGGTGTGGAGCCAGATGTTTCCTCCATTTTCTTTCTCTCAATTCCATTCAGTTTATTTGGATATCGCCAATTTACAACTAATTTCTCAAATCAATTCACTTTGTGATAATATTTTAATGTACTGAATAAAATGAGAAAAACACACGTCTGTCCCGTCCTCTGGTCAGTTTTTGCTGTTTGCCCAAATTTATCAGAGAGAATTTATTTAGAGACCACATGCCAAAACCATGTTGGAGCCAAACTATCAAAATTCCCAGAACTAACTTTTCCCGGGACTCATTAATTCGAAGGGGAATTTTGACTGAACTCCTGCAGTTTGGTCAAAATGTAGCGGTTCACACATGATGGAACGTGTATCTGTTCCATCATTTTGTGCATCACATACCATAATGTGTTTGTTTCTGAGTTAAATTACACAAGTTCATTTTAATTAACTCATTAGACCTCCAGAAAAAGAGTTATTACATTTTTGTAATTGAACTTCTGGATGAAATGAAACATTTCCAACATTTCTGAGCTGCTATTCTGGGTGAAAGGATCTACATCCGACCCGTCCGGAGGAGACTCATCAAACATTAGTTCTGGACAACAACTTGGTTAAAATAAATAAAATACAATCTTTAACAAATTAATAATTAAGTTCAGGTTTTTTCAAGTTTAAAACTCAAAGCTGATTACTTGCAGTTTTCTCCTGAACTCCGTCCATGTACCTGCAGCATAGATTAGGCCAGCTTCATCTTTCTTCATCAGTCTGCTTCCAAACGAGCAATCAGGAGAAAAACAAACAGAGGCCAGTTTTAATCTGCAAACAGAGTGAGAGGTGTCATGTTTGTTGCGTCGTTACGTTGGTGATGATCATGATTGCCTACTGGTCATTATTACCATGTCTCCATAGTGCACTTATCAGCTCTACATGTTCCTGTTTAAAATAAAAGCCCATTTAAAACATAATTCTGATGTAATTTTCTCTCCTTCACAGAAACGACGCCCAGGTCTCTGAGTTTAGTTTAGTTTTTTAAATTCAACTGGTAAAAGTTTCTCTTTGCTCCTCATTAGAAACATGGAACTGCCTGAAACATGTTGCAGGACTCTGGTTGTTCTTCAGTGTTGCTATGTTTCATGAAGGATGCACGTGTACTGATTACATTATGTGAAGGATAACAGCGCCCCCGTGTGGCGAAGTGGGAGAACATGCATGCAGAGTTTTTCGGTCGTCCACTTTAATTCTCCAAAATGAAATGAAATAAAAACAATAAGATTAGAATGTTATATAACACAATTAAAGGATATTTAATACAGAAATGTGGGCCTGTCTATGTTGTACTTTACTTGGTCTGGGCTCCTTTTGCATGAATTTTTGCTTCAATGCATCGTGGCATGGAGGACATCAGCCTGTGGTTCTGTTCAGGAAGTCTAGGTCGCCTTAATAATGACTTCAGCTAAACTTAGTAAGAAAAAACGTCTGTCGCATTGGTGTGCACACAGAAGAAGAATAAACCTTCCTGTTAGATGCTAATGGAAGCTCAAAGTGTGTGTCTCATCTTTTCTGTATCACAGGTCAATAAAAATGTATCGTGATGCATAAAAATAGTGGTATTAATACAAACTAGCCAACAAACTGCATTACCCCAAGTAAGCAGTTTTGTCCAAGAGACTAGAATAGTTTCAGGAAATTTTCCCAAATTGACCCTGTTTCTGAGAATCTGATTTTCTCAGGTTGTAAACATCATGGTGTCAGCCACCACAGAGGAGGTGGAGACGCTTCCCTCCACCAGAGCAGAACGGCTCATCTGGCCAGGAGGAAAGGCAGAACGTGCTGTTGGTTTTTATTTAGAGTCACCACTCCCTCTGATTCAGCAACTGGGCAATCAGTGACTCAGGAGTGTATCCAACAAACATGATCAAATCTGAAAAATGTCCATAGTATTTATTCAGTATGATTCACCAGAGAATAACGGTTAATTCCCACCAGGCCTGTTAAGTCTCCTTTAATCTAACTCTAGTCTGTTTTCCAGAAAGTGCGGTTCGTTTGGGGACGTGTGAATGTGTAATCAAACTCTGATCCAGAACAAAAAAGTGAACTCTGGTCCTACAAATCTCAGTCTGGGTTCTGTTGAAGTGAACTCTGGTGTGGTTTCAATGGAAAAGTGGACGCCAAGCAGAACGGATACCGATTCAAAAGCAGGAATTGGACTACAGCACAAGGCATTCTGGGTAAATGCAGCCAAACTAAATATGCTAGTCTAACGCTATCTTGTGGTCTTTTGCCAAAGACTAAAGAGAAATCCTCCAACCGTTAAAATCTGTTACCACTGTTAGAGAATTTTCGGTATTATCATTTTGTTATTACTTTAGTTTTAGTTCAAAGTCAGTCTGTTTAAAGTGTTCTGTTTCTCTTCTGACCTGGAGGTCAGGATTGTCTGTTTATCTTCATGTGAGCAGTTGAGCAGTTAACAGCTTGACCGAAATTTGAACCGGGCTTAGATCGTAGATTAGTTACCACATCTGGAAATGGGTTGCTGGTTGTTTAGGTTACATGTTTTACGACCTCTGCTGTTTTTACTAACTGCCCCCTTGGCTGTTTTTCTTTGACAATAAAACAAGAGCTTGCGTGAAAGGAGATCAGAACTCTCTGTGAACAGCTTGGAGAAGCTGATATCGGAGACTTCTCCTTTTGCAAAAGCTTTGTCATAAAATTCATATATACGTTGTCTGTGGTTCTTTATTTAGGTTCAAGGAAAAGTACCTATCAACCACTCCATTTCTGTTTCCATCTGGTGAAGAAGGAAGTTGCTCTTAGTGTCTTCAGAGGGTTTTGTGTCTTTCCTTCAGTGGTTCTTGATGCAGCGCCCCCACAGGGCAGGAGGGGAACAGTTTGCTCACAGGGTTTGTTTGGTTTGACTCAGAGCAGAGAGAAAGAGAATCACAGCAGCTGGAGATGGAGCAGTTGTTGAAGTTTTCGTTCCCAGTCGAACCGAGTCTACCAGAAAACATACAGAAGATCTGAGTGAAGAGAGGGTGCCTCTGGTTCTCAGGCATGTGGGGGAAGCACCTTATTGATGATTTATGAACTCTGACCTTAACCGAGGCAGTGAGGCCTGCAGAGGTTTAGATGTGGTTGTGGTGGTTGACCAGCCTCTCCTGGGATGGTTCTCCACAGCTCCATGTTTCCTCCATGTGTGGATGATGACTCTCACTCTGGAGTCCTGAAGCCTTAGAAAGACTTTTGTAACCCTTTCCAGCCTGATAGATATCAATGACTTTGTTTTGTCTATTATTGTTTATTTCTTTTAGATGATATGTTACTTTTTGAGATCCTTCAGTCATCAGAGAGATACTATAATCAGACCTGCTTGCATATTTAATCAGAATTAACAATATCTGAAACTTATAATGATGAACTTGTGAAAGACGTCTGTATCAGTGAAGAACATCACATCACAACCCCTTAGAGCAATTTATCTAAGCACTGTTAAGGTGAAAATCACTGTCAGGTTTATTAATAACATGCACATGATATTACAATATAAGACACTCAAACAGATCAGAGTAAAAGTTGACAGTAAAGCTCTGACAGACAGAATGAAAACCATTTTAATACGAAGCACAGAGACATATTCACATGAGACTGATGTGTTTCTGTCTGGATCTCCAGGACACACAAATTCATCTGGATTAAGCATTACAATGAAAATATACCATGACATGAACATCAGATTAACAAAATCATAAGATAAGATGCTACTATCCTGAAACTCCTAGATGCACCTCTGATCCAACACGCCTGAATCAAATGGCTGAACTCCTTCATCAGTCCTTCCTGTCTGGTCTGGTAGCCACTCTTGATCCAGGTGTGTTGGAGCTGGAATGTGTCCAAAAGCTGCAGGACTGAGGCTCTCCTGGGCTGAACTTGGGCATTCCTGTTTTAAACCAAAATAAAGAACAATGCTTCCAGAACCATGATAACACCGTTAAACAGAACACTCGTCGATGGTCGAACTAAATGTGAGAATTAGCTGTTTGCACCCATCCTTGCCGAGGTGTTGCTCTCCAGCAGTGTGACTGAGTCAAACTGCAGAAAGTTAAGAGAGGAAAACAGCTTGGAAGACATTTAAATACATCAGCAGAATAAATAGTGGGTTTTCTGAGCTAACTGTACTAATGTTGGCACATTGCATGGAGGTAAAGTTAAGAAATCTTGGATTACAAGTTTATATTTCTGAAGCTACATGACAAGAAACTGTAACAGAGCAGAATATATGGAGCCTTCATAATGCAATCCAAAGTCTGCTGCCGTCTATAGATTGCTTCCATTATTCTGATTCAGTCCATTATTTCATTATTTCAGTGATATACAACATGCGGTAATGCTGTTTAATTATGTAGCAGAGTTGATATTGAATTATTCTGAAAGCACTTAAAATAAAATAAAACTGGGTGTGGTGGAATAAATGATTTTCTATCTCACTTCATGCGAAGGCGTGTTAACAAGTAACCAGAATAAAGAATAACAAATGTGATCTAAATAATCATACCCTTAGTCTGAGCTGGACTCTAATACTGATATATTCATTACATCACAAAATATGACTAAGTAGATCTTGACTTGTAGAAGTTAAAGCTTTTACAGAAACTTTAACAGTTTTTTTTCCTTTCTTTCTTTAATTTCTCTGCAGAACTGTTGGCCTTATGGTCTCACTGTCTGTACATCAGCTTATAAAGACAACTCTGAAACTGGACCTGTAGACATTAAAAGGATCAATCTGTGGGTCACTGAGTGACATGCGTTGATTTGATGTTACCATCTACACAGATTACAATTGGTAACCATTCCTCCAGCTAACAAATTTATTTTTTAGTTGTCTCTTCTCTAAATAAATGGATAAAAATGTAAACTCATATTCTAGTTGGTAATCTGTTGGGATTTAACACTTCGTAGAAGCTTTGTCCTTGCACTTGTTATGCTGATGGTTGCACTGCGTTTTTGGTCCCACTGCTTGAAGAGTTCCTTCAGTTTGTCTCTGAAGTTTCTTCCCACAATGACGTAGAGAATGGGGTTGAGAACGCTGTTGAAGAACGCCAAGTAGGTGAAGATCTGCCCACAGACGTACTGGATGTTCTTAGAGCTGCAGTCTGTCAGCATGCCGGCCTTGTTGAGCCAGGTTGGGATGTTCCGCAGATGGAACGGGACCCAACAGATCAGGAACGCCAGCAGGACGGCCAGCACCAAAGTGTTGGCCTTATGATCATTTCTCCTCGTCTTTACTCCTTCCATAAACCTGTTCCTCAGAGCTCTGAGGATGTTGACAGTGCAAAAGAAAATGATGGAAATGGGAATAAAAAACCCTAACACCAAAATCATCCACTCGGATACAACTAGATTAGGTTCACTACAATAAGTAATATTTTTATCAGGTGCCAATTTTGTGTTGATAAGTCTCGGAAAACTAAGAATTAATCCCAGAATCCAAACCACAACACAACAAATTTTAGCAAATTTTGGGCGACGCATTCCCCCATGGAACAGTGGATGGACCACGGCCAAATAACGATCGATGCTAACCAGAACCAGGAAGTAGATGCTGCAGTAGGCGTTCATCAGGATGCTCACTTTTACGATTTTGCACATGGCAAGACCAAAAATCCAGTCAAACTTATTCCAAGCGTTGACGGCCCAGAAGGGCAGGAAGGAGACCAGGAACAGGTCGGCAGCAGCCAGGTTGCTCAGGTAGATCTCAGACACGGTGCAGGGCTTCTTATGGAGGAAGAAGACCATCAGCACAAAGATGTTCAAAACAATTCCCAGAACAGAGATGGACAGGATGTACGGTGGGACATAAGTGAAGGTCCAGTTGTCGGATTCAAGTGAGCAATTATCAGAATTTGTTTTGTTTGGTTCTTCAACCATGGAGCTGATGTTAGCCACCATTCTGAAGAAAGATACAAGCAAAAGGAACAAAAGAAAACATTCAACAATGTGAAATTAGATTTATTTTTCAGACTTTATATAAACATCAACTGTGATGTAAATAATATAATGTATAATAAAAGGTTTAACTGGTGAAAGTATGTTTCCATTTAGCCAAAACTTTGTCCAATAAACAAAAGAACATTTCCCGAACCTTTAAAATCTTTATGTTGCTAGTTGGTGTAGCAGTTGACATCACTACTGCCTTGCAGCAAGAAGATCTGTGGTTTGAATCCACACTAGACGTCCCAGTGCAAGAGGGGTCTCTAGTTTGCCCTGAGGAGGAAGTGTGTGCATGATTGTTTGTCCTGTGATGGGCTGCTGACTCAATGGATAAATGTGTACATAAATCATCAATGAGTGGATGATTTAGGTACACATTTATCTGAGATCTGAGAAAGAGGGCCAGAAATAAAACAAACCACAGACAAATGTTCATGAAGGATGACCAAGAGGTCGGCTAATAGAGTCACAAGTTACAAACAAGATTTGAACCATGAAGAGGTTCGGAGAAGGCCAACAAGAAGATCTGGAGAATGGCTATCTGCAATGACTATCGTCCATAGTCTGGGGGCTTCTCACTGGCAGCAGAGCCGCTGAAACTCTGGAGGATGGAAACTAAAGGATCTTGCTGGGGGACGACTAGGTGGTGGCAGCTCAACCAACTTTAACTCACAACAAGGCTCAGGACCTGGAGACAACCCACAGAGAAGCTCTGCAGCCTGGGACCCATGAAGCGGCTCTCTGCTGGTTCTGCTGCTGATGGAGGGATTGATGCTGACCAGAGCGCTGCAGACAACAGAGCGCTGCAAGTCTTTGGCGAGGCTTTTAAAAGCTTTAGAGTTCTGAGAAAGTCATCTTCTGAGAGAAATAGAGATGGTGGCAAAGAGGGTGAGGAGCAGTGAAAGCGAAAGCCTGGGCTTCTGGAGAAGCTGAGGGAGTGTCAACCAGACTCCCTGGAGAAGCTGTGCCGGCGTTTGCAGTGGGTGGAGGTGGAGTTAGCTGGAGGAACAGAGACATGTGGTTGAGGTGGGGTGGCTTGTGGGATGTCTCAGCTAAAGTTGTTTCTGCCTCTTCCAACAGCTCCAGAGAGCTGATGAAATCATTTCTGCAGCATATTAACTGACGCCGGCATCAATGCGCCACCAAGATGAACAAGGCTTGGCCAGAGTTGTTACTGCATGACTTGCTCTCTCTGATTTGCTCTAGTTCTGCAGTAAGAAGCAAGTCTGATTGGTCCTTCAATCATGTTTGGTGTTGATTGGACCCAAATGCAGACAGCTTGAAGCTGTGAGTAGTTGGTGGAAGTTTAATAAAATACAACAGCAAAACACTAACATCAGAAGGATTAAGAGCTGTGAAAAATGGGGACAGAGAACATGATGTATAACGGGAGGATCCGGTGAGCTAATGAAAGAGACGTAGTTGGAATGATGGACCGGTACTAATTAGAAAATGAGTTTCAGGTGTGAGGGGGGAGCAGAACGCAGGCTGAGGGGGAGAGAGATGGCACAGGGGGAAAACAAATCTAACCAGGACAAAAAAATAATACAACTCAGGAAACAAACCAAATCTAACTAAGAAAGAGCTGACTGGACTAAAGTAAAACAGAAGCTGATCTAATCAAAATAAGAATAACTCAGGCAAACATAAAACACATGAACAAAACCAGAGAAACCCAAAACAACCCAAGATACGGCAGTATGTGGTTTAAGCCTTTAGTACTACAGTCAACTGAATACTGACATAAATACATTAGTAGGTTCAGTCTGACATGCTGAAGAAGCCAAAACAAGTTAAGAGATTGTTGTATATCTGTTAATTTATTGCTTTGCAAAGAAGTAAATGTTGCAGAATGTTTAACATTCATGAATAAAAGCAGAAAATAGCAAAGTATAAATGTGTTGCATACCTTCAGATGGGCAGAGCAATTTCTCCCAGTGGAAAAAGAAGCAACCCTCCTGCAGCTCTGATGCTTCTAACTACTGTTTGACAAGGATTTGCTTGTTTAAGGAAGCTTCTGATGCTGAACAGACATCTGATCAAACATTTGCTTCGTCTCCACCCCTCTCCTCCTACTGGACAATGACTGCTTTTTTCCTACCAGTCCATTGAATGTGAGCTGTGGGGTTTATTTCTTGTAACAGTACTTTTTGGCATGTTATATGTCACTTTATATGGTGCTACTTCTGTCAGGAAATGAATTTGTGGGTTAGGACAACTTTTCTCACAGAAACTGAGAGTCTGACACCACAGACTGTCCAACGGCGATGTCGGTGTCCTGGACATTTCACAGGAATATAAAAAACAAAACCCTTTGACTGTAATGAGAAGTTCAAAGGTTTGACTTGAACTCTTTTTGGTCTGACTTTATCACAACTCTAGTTAAGAATTCCTGTGCTCAGTTACTCTGTGTGAAAAGATAACTGAAAGCTAGTTAAAAGATGAGAATAGCTCAACACTGTAACGGGTTTACATGCAGACATTTGACAGCTGAACAATGTGTGTTGACCAAGAAATTGGACAGTGGCATCGCCTTGAGTCAATATTCACTGGCTGACTGAAGAGTGTGTGGAATGTGCAGAACACACAAAACTCCCCAGAGCATCAATAATATTTGCGCAACTCAATTTTGTTTTTATTGCGTGAAAGTGAAGAAATTATGTCATAATGCATGTTTTAGCCTCTTGGGAATATCCTGAGCATGCAGGTTTACAAAAGTAGAGTCAAGTCTGAACGATCAGTCACTTTGTAAAGAGCTTATAGAATGTGTCTGTCTAATCTAAACATGTCTCTTTTCCTTTTCCTGAAATGACATCATAACAAAAAACGTCTTCAGAGTTTCTGACAGGCAAGCATGTAAACAGAAATAAACCAATCAGCCATTATAAAGAGTTAATTGGATGCAATGACAGAAAAACAAAGTATACTTGGATCTCTTTTCTGTTTTAATGAGATCGTGTTATATTGATTCCATTATCTTCATTAAATCCATTATTTCCATAAGAGGAACAGTAGAATATACAATGTGTGAAATCTGGTTTACAGCCTAATCAATTTTCCTAATGCATATAATACCCAAGCACATATTTCTTACTCTTTCTTTATGCAGTGTATGTGTCCATCCATCTATTCTTGGGATTAGGAGATGTAAAGTGTGTGTTTTGGCTACCATAGCAACAGAGACATGCTGATGCTTACATGTGTTTTGTGTTCAACTGAGCATCCTCAGCAGAAAAAACCAGGAAGCTAACAATGCTAATGTCATGGAGCCCTGCAGCCAAAGAGTTTGTGAAGGGAGTCATAAAAATGTCAGAATCTGAACGCTGGAGAGGATTTTCCTGTTCCTGATCAGCAGATGGAGACATCATATTCAACTAAAAAAACTTGTTTCTATATTATTGTATGAACAGACATATGAGCTCAACATCAAAGAAATGTTTTGTTTTCAGTCTGTAATTCAGAATATTCAGGCATCAGATTGATGTAAAGAGCTTTTCTTCCCATCCAGCTTTCAAGAGGAATCTGTAGGAGAATATCAGAGTTTGTTGTTTCATCCTGTTCCGCTGAAACACAGGAAGCCATCTGTTAAAAACAATACGCAAAACTTTATTAATGTACCTTATTGACTTTAAAAGAAAACCATTTAATCCTTTAGTTATATTAAATATTGAATAATTAAACAAAAGTCTAATAATGAATTCATTCCTCCATGGAAGGTTTATAGATTGCAATAAAGTCTGGTGCAGATAAAATAAATAGAACTGTAAATAATTTTTCAGTTCTGCCACTCAAAAAATCTGAGCTGTTAAGTATTTTCCAAGATAAAACTATAAAAAATTTAAAATTCACTTCCCATTTATTTGGTAGATTAATAAAGAACTAGAAAATTCCTGAAGAAATTTAACTGGGGCCTGCCAAAGTGTGCCCGTCGGTTTGGACCCAGCGTTCCGATGCTAAAAATTAGCATCAATGCTAAAGAAAGCCGCAATGTAATCAATAGCATGTGGAGAATCACAAGAATGTTAAGTAAGCTGGACGTGCAACATTCAGTATGATAAAGTAAGTGTATAAGCTCAAATTAGCCAAAATGCTAATGTTAGCGTGAATACTTTCAGTAGCATGTGGGGTATCATTAGAATGTTTACTGTCATTTACTTACTCCGTTAAGTATACTAAACATGGCTAATAAGTAAGAAAAATAGGTAATAGCTTATTTAAGCTAAAAGGCTAATGCTAATGAACTGCCTTGCGTGTTGGTTTATGAACATTCAGGGTTTTAATTTGCCCCAAATGGAAATGAGTTTGATGCCCTGATATCTGGGATACAAACAAGAGAATCCTGGACTATTTTGAATGTAAACAAGAATTAAGAGTGAGATATTTGGTGGTGGAATGATGTCACACCACCAGCAGATGAAGACTCTGTGACTCTGTGTCATTGTCACAGTCTGTGATGTCATCAACTGCAGAATTGTATGCAACACAATTCTGCATATTTTTCATTGCTTGCAATATCACTGACCAGTTCAGACGTTCGCACAGCCCTTTAGAGAAGTTTACCGATCAACGATTTTAGTGATTGTAGTTTGGAGAAAATGTCTCATCATTCATCGAGATTCCACAGTGGATCGATGGGATCCCACTGGAGACGGGGAGGCCAGCAAAACCCCCCAGGCAGGTTCCCTCCTGCAGACCCGAATGTCTTCCACGGGGAAATCCAGAGACTCAACTACCTCCTGGAAATGGAAAGAGCTGGAAGGTTTGAAGACAACCAGAGACTGTCTCACCTGGAGGCCGAACTGGAAGAAACAAAACTCCAGTTAAAAAAGCAGAAAGATCTCAAAGAAACATTCATCAACCAGGCCAAAGAGGCAAAGAGGGAACTTGAGACATTAGAGAAGTTCAGTGACCCAGCAGTCCTTAACGCTGCGGTCACTGCTTCCAAGGTTCACAGCGATGTGAAACACATGAAGAAGAAGTTCTTACAACAAGACTTTGAGGAGTTGAAGGTGGCCCACCTCCTCAGCCGGGAAGCTTTTGTAGCTGAAGTACAGGCTGAGAGAAAGAAAAGTGAGGCGCTGCAAGAACAACTGAACCAACTCCAGACTTCCTTCGAGGAGCTGAGCTCCAAGAAAGAAGCTGATGATGCTCTGCTGAGACAGGAGGAAGAGAGACAAAAGGATCATGAAGTGAGGCTTCATGAGGAACAACGACTGCTGGAGAACCTGAGGACTGAAAAAGACCAAATGTTTCAGGAAATGTCCCAGAAGATCGAGTTCCTGCAAGCCAGCGAGAAACATCTACAAGAAGAACTAATTCAGTTCAGACGTTCATATGATGAACTGAACGTTAAATATGAAAGAGATGTTTCTATGCTAAAGGAAGACGCTGAAAAATATCAGGAGGAGCTGAAACAGGAGAAAGACTCCAACATTGAAAGAGAGGAGAATCTGCAGCTGATCAAAGACCTGAGCGCTGAGAAGGAGGAGCTCCTCCAAAAAACATCCAGAGAAATAACAATCAGGCAAAAGAGGGAGAAGCAGATGCTCCACGAACTGGATCAGGTTCACGGTTCATATGAGGAGCTAAAATGTCGGTTTGAAAGAAACATCATGGAAATACAGCAGCAGGTCGAGACATATGAGATGAAGATAAAGCAGGAGGAAACGGCTCGTTCAAACAGAGAACAGAAAGAGAATATCATCCAAGAGAGAAAACTTTCTGCACTGCAACAACTAACAAAACTTCAGCAGCAGATAAAGGAGGAAAGAAAAGTTCACCTGAAGAAAAGAGAGGAGGACAAGATGAGTCTGGACAAACTGAGAGCAGAGAAGGAGGAGCTCCTCCAAAACATGTCAGAAGAAACAACAATCTGGCAAAACAGAGAGAAACAGATGATCCATGAACTGGATCAGGTTCAGGTTTCACACCAGGAGATAAAATCCAGGTTTGAAACAGAGATCAGGAGTTTACAACAGGAAGTTGAAAAATACCAGCAACAGTTAAAGGAGGAGAGAAAAGATCACATGGAGAGAAGAGAGGAGGACAAAGTGAGTCTGGACACTCTGAGAGCTGAATATGCCATCCTCCAGGAAAACAAGACAACTGAGATCAAATTCCTGCAGGAGAAGGAAAGGAGCATCCAGGCTGAGCTGGAGGAGGTAAACGGTTTGTACCAAGATCTGAACTGCCGGTACGAAACCGAAATTACTGCAATAAAACAACAAGCAGAACAATATCAGGAAGAGATCAGTTGTCTGAAAAATGACCTGGAAACATCAAGAAATGATTTACTGTTGGCCGACAGTCAGAGAGCTGAGGAAGAAGATTTCCACCAGAAACATCTCACAGTTTCCCAAGAGGAGGAAAATTCTCAGAACCAAAATGACCCGGTTAAAATCTCCAGTCCAGAGGTTTCTCCAGAGGAGGAAATCTCAGGAGAACCTTTATCCAGTTGTTCCTCAGATCCTGAATCCTCAGGAGAGACCAAAATCTCTGGAGAAAGAGACAAACAAATCCTCCGGGATTTATTGGCCCAAATCCTGGAGGACCGGAAAAAGAAAAAATCTAGAATTTCATTCTGGAAAAAGGTCCAAAACACTCTGCGGTGGAAGAAACCGAAAAAGAAAGAAAACAGTGAAGAACATCAAGAACAACTCTGAAGTTCTAGATTGTGATATTTAGAGGAGGAGAAAGACGTGCAGGAATCGAACCGAGGACTGAAATCGAACGTGTGGAGGTTGTATCCTCTGTGAACGGGGCGCCATGCCACGCTCCGTCAAATTTAAAATTTAAAAAGTTTTCCCCCGTTGACAAACTAGAACATAGATCCCTTCCCAACCCAATTGGAAAAAACGAGGGCAGCACGGTGGTGCAGCGGTTAGCGCTGCGTCTTCACAGAGACCATCTGTGTGGAGTTTGCATGATCTCCCCGTGTTTGCGTGGGTTTTCTCCGGGTGCTCCGGTTTCCCCCCACATCTCCTAAAACATGTCGGTCAGCTCAGTTGGTCGCTGCAAATCGACCCAAAACAATTTAAGAAACTCCAAACCATAAAGTTCAGTTTTATTGTTGAACTGGTCAGATTAACTGGTCAGATTAACTGGCCAGATTAACTGGTCAGATTAACTGGTCAGATTAACTGGTCAGATTAACTGGTCAGTCGTTCTTTAGCCCTTTTCCCTCCGCTGGGTTTGTGGCCGACGGTTCAGTGCTGCTCAACACTCGGCTCAATATTATAGCAACGTATTGATTTAAGAGTTAAAATGTTTTAATTAATAATAATAATGATTTCTGTTTATTGTCACTGTACTTGTGCTGTTATGGTTTGACCTTTGACCTTTTCTACACACTTTTTATATTAAATTGCACTGAATTGTAGCTCATTAAACTGTTTAAATCTGTATTTTAAAAAGATTATAAAAAGGATCCTTCAGTGGCTGTTTTAGTGTGACTGTGGCTCAGCGGGTAGAGCGGTCGTCTTGTGACCAGAAGGTTGCAAGTTCGATTCCAGCTTCCTCAGCCACATGTTGTTCTGCCCCAGGGCACTTAGTGACAAGTTGCCCCCCGACCTGCATGTGAATGTGACTGTAGTGTGAAGCTCTTTGAGTGTCAACATGACCAGCAAGGATCAACACAAGTTCAGTTCATTCTCCTGTTTTTATTTGATAAATCCTGTTTTTGTTTTTATACCAAACATTAAAAAGCTGATTTAACAGGTTTGGGTTTCTTCAGGTTCCAGGATGTTAATTGAAGATTGGAGTTTAATCTGATCATAATTTAATACTCTGGACCATGAAGAAGATCAAACTTATTTTATCTGGTTTGTTTGTTATAAGAAAAAACATTTTTATCAAAAATAACAGTTACTGTGATCTTTCTGTTAGTCTTTATTTAGAAATACAGACTCAAGATAATATAAGAAACTTAACAAAAAAGTGCAATTTAACATGAAAAACTGTAAAAAAAAAAAAAGGTAAAAAGAAGAAGAATCAATGAAAGCATGAAAACAGAGAATTTAATCAGAAATGGATTCTTAGATCAATACTTTGTAATAAATATAAAGCTTTTGTGTTGTTGAGCTTAGTGCTGCCTGCTTGTATAAAAGAGAAGGAAAAGGGGTTAATAAATGTCTAATTCAGTTATTTTTTAACCAGATTTATAGTAAAACTGTAAATTATGTTTTGATTAGGACGTTACTTCTAGGTTTTGTTTGTCAACCTGGGTTCAATTCCCAGTCCTGGGGAATCAGCTGCATGTCGTTTCCTTCTCTCTCCTCCCAACTTCCTGTTCATCCTGTTAAATAACGGCCTAAAAAACTTTATTAGAGCCTAAAAATCTTTTCTAAAAAACTGAAAAGATTCATTTCACCTCACAGCTGGACCAAAGGTCAGAATCTGTTTCCTCATCTTAAAAAACAACTTTCTTCCTCTCTCTTTCTTACATAATTAACAGGTTACTTCATATTTACACACACACACACACACACACACACACACACACACACACACACACACACACACACACACACACACACACACACACACACACACACACACACCCTCCATGGGCTGCCACCTTATCGTGGTGGGGGGGTTTGAGTGTCCCAGTGATCCTAGGAGTCTTGCTGTGGGGGCTTCATGCCTCTGGTTGGGCCCCCCAGTGCAGACGGGTCCAAGGTGAGGAACCAGACCAAGTGCAGCCCAAAGATCCTGATGATGACGGGTTTGGGTCGGGTTCTGACTGTTTACCAGCCTTTTCATGTCCTGGAGGGGCTACTGGAGGATGCAGTTATTGCTGTTGACAATAATAAAATTATCATTTGTTATTGTATCTCCAATAACAAATGATAATTTTATTAAAAATGTATTTATTAAAAAATGCTTAACAATTCCTGTAATGAATGAATAACACAATGAAAGAAATAATGTCTCATCTAAACATCCCTCACTTAATAAAAGTTAATAATAACTCTCCACTCCCAATAACATGATACTCAGTAATGAACGAAATAATGTCTGTTCTGTAGACTATTGGAAAAAATAAATTAACAAATGAGCTGATTAGCAAAAAATACCTCTTGTGTAGCAAAAATAACTCAAAATGTACCAAAAACGAACCCGGTCTGAAAGCGGGGAAACTTTTGTAAACCGTCGGTAAACATGGCATGTTGTTACTGACAGCCACGCAGGGCTGCCCGCACCGACACCGAGCTTTGGTCAATAATCAGCTTTTCAAAATGGAAATTAGCATCTTTTATGTGTTCCTGCAAAATGTCAAATTAAACTGCAGAGTAATTAAATCATGGAGAAAAACCCTGAGACTTGACCCCATGTTGTGTCTGATAAGATCCAGACTAATATCAGAGGCTGAATTATGGAAATTAAGAATAACTTGATAGTTCACTATTTAAATTATGAAAATCTGTTGTTTTTAAACGTATTTTCACCATTTTTATTGGTGTGGAATAAAAACTATTACTTTTTAAATAATTCAAAATTCGTTAAATTTTTTTACATTTTGAAAATTTCAAAACGATTTTTTTTTGTAAAAAAAAAAAAGTAGAAATAAATCCATAGCAAAGTTATGCTAAAATTTGCTAAAGCTTTGTTTATCTTGTTGACAAAAAGATTTACTTTGACAATTCGAAGCATTAGCATGCTAAGTGTTTTCAATTAGCAACAGTTTTTGGCAGGTTTTTCTTTCCATTACATTCAAAAGCTGAATATAATGTATATTATTGTGGACAGGAATAAAACCGGGTAATGTTTTATACTTGTTTTGTCAAATTTGTCCAATTTGATAATATAATACTAACCTTTTGAATCGTTACAATATTGGCATGCTAGCATTAGCAAATTATCTAAATATATAGTGAATGGAAAACCAGAGAATTTAAATTGTTCCATTGGTAACAAGTGAGGCTGTTATAGAAATAACTAGAAAATTCCTGAAGAAATTTAACTAGGGCCTGCCAAAGTATGCCCGTCGGTTTGGACACAACATTCTGATGCTAAAAATTAGCATCAATGCTAAAAGTAAGAAAAATAGGTAATAGCTTATTTAAGCTAAAAGGCTAATGCTAATAACCCTAACCTGAGAGACAAAGATAATGCAGAATGATATCATTCCATGCAATGGCAGGCACCTATTCTGACTGACTTATGCATTGCCTCTCCTTATGCATTGCTATTGGCAGGCCCCAATAATAATACAGACATGATTTTAGAGACTTTCCTTTTAAAGGTTTGTTTCCTTTCAGAAAGCACTGTAAAAACATTATACACAAACATTAATGACTTCACCCACTTCAGTTGACTTCAGTCCAGGATCGAGCGATTACTGTGGAATTAAAAAACAACATTGCTTATATTTGCTAAATTAAATAATTTTGTACATGATCATGTGATATAAAACTAAATTTGGATGCAGGTTAGCAGAAGAGAGTTCAGGAAACTGCTTGGATCCGTGTCATTCTTTTGATGAAACTTCTCCTCCCTCTGTTTATCGCTCTCTCAATCTCTCTCTTGGCGCTCTCATTAATCAAACAGTAGATGATGGGATCCAGAGTGCTGTTCAGGGTCGTCATGGCGACCGTGACCAGGTACGGGTCTCTGAGTCTGCGGGCCCAGCCGCAGGCCCCCGGCTCCAGGACGACCCGCAGGAACATGACCGTCTGGTAGGGCACGAAGGAACAAACGTATGTGAGCAGCAGCAGCAGCAGCAGCAGCCCGACTTTCCGCCGCTCCTCCTCCAGGATGGAGCGGCTCTGTCTGAGCGACTGCATGATCTGCTGGAAGCACAGCGTCATGACGACCAGAGGAAACAGGAAGCCGAGCACCACCCGAACCAGGGCAACGTCAGCATCCTTCCTGGTCAGTGGCATCGGCTGGTGGCACAAGTTGAATGACTGCAGCGCCCCCATGTGGTGAAGCAAGACAATGTGAAGAAAAATCTCCAGGAGCCATACGGCAGCGCTCAGCAGAGCTGCGGTACTGACCTCTCTGACCCAGTGGAAGTGGAGCGGGTAGACCACGGCCAGGTAGCGGTCCACAGAGATGCAGCACAGCAGACCCGAGCCCACGTAGAAGCTGTTGTACATGATCAGATACATCACACCACACAGCTGATCGGAGATGTTCCAGTGCTGCGCCATCCCGATCCAAACAGGCAGAGTGACCGTGTAGAGCAGGTCCGAAACACACAGGCTGACCAGGTAGACCGCCATGTTGTTCCCCTGCAGCGCCAGCTTCCAGGCTACGAACAGAGACAGGCAGTTGGCTGGAAACCCCACGATAAAGAACAAAGAGTAGACGGTGGGGTACATGTGCTGCTCCACTGAGGAGTTGGAGCTGCAGGAGATGAGCGTGGAGTTCATCCTGACTCCACAGAGTCCGATCCTGAATGGGGCCGTGTCCGGAAAACTCTCAGATCCTCTCAGCAATGCAAATAAGACAACCGAACAAACAAGCTCGGGTTTAAAATAACTTCGACCGACAACAGAACCAAAAAGGAAACAGATTCTAGATATGGGTCAGCATTATTCTAAATCTCCCAGATCATCAAGGGACACAGAGGAAGTTTTGCATGACTATGTTTTATAGAAAGCCTCTCCAATGTTAAAATTAATGCCAGCAGAATGTTCAAACTGCACTACGAGCTTTCCAGTAGACTATTTGCATATGACTCCAAGCTGTCAGCAGTGTTTTGGTGCCTCGAGTGATCCGCTATCAGATCGGACCGGCCTCCTCCTAACCCTAACCCTCATCCAGAAACGTTTTGTAAAGTTAACAGTGAATGGGAGATATTGCTTTTCTTTTCTTGTACTTACAAGATGAAGATTTCAGGAAACATCCATAATTTTTGCTGTTTCCCATTTTTAATCACAACGTTTTGAAGCTGAAGAGCTTATTGACTGAACCAGCAGACGCCAGGTGAAGAAGTAATGGGAAAAGCTTCCTGGATTCTCTGGAACTGTGATAAACTCAAACTAGGAAGAAGACAAGAAAGAAAGAAACATGAGAGTGATTAACTATTTGCATAAGCAAAAAATGGAAACTAAAGACATCTGTATACAAAACAGGAGTGTTGCGTGACTATAACTGTGGTTCGCATGCTCTAGTTCAATCTTGGGTTAAAGTTACCAGAAAATAAGAACTAGGAGATAAAAATCCAACAGTTTGCTTTTTGTAACAACATGAAATGTATTTCTGTGATGTGGGGCAAAAGTTTAGGAGTTAAATGTGAGAATAGAAACTTATTGTCCCACTGAGGGAAATTCAGATCCATCAGCAGCAATTTAAACAGAAAATAGAAGAATGAGATTTTGCAGTAAGTTTATAACAGAAAAAACAATGCAGTTATTAAAGGGGTGGCATTATGTATTTTCCAGGCACATGGGGACATTTTATAGCACAATCAAGTGGCTGTGTTAATTGTTTGCAGTCAGTCGTTATAAAATGTATTTTTTTATGTTTCTTCTGGTATTTTTATGATTTTTCTTTAGTTCCACGTCTGAGTTTTGTAGGTCTCCTTCCCATCACCCTAATCTTTATCTCCCTTCACAGATGGTCTATCACAAAAGTGTCAACTCTGCTCCTCAAATAAGGAAGTGACCAGCAGGACTCTGGAAAGCAGACTGCATCCATTCAGCCGATCGGTGAGTCGGACCAGGAAGACGTGTCCAATCTGACCGGTGCATGCTGGTCATGATCACTTTCAACCCAAACCTGCCAGGGGTATGAATAATTTAGAGTCCTGTCGTAGCAATTAGAGACCCAGATGGAGTTGAGACTGTGCAGATATCAAACATCCAGCCAATGAAGTGATGTTCAGTGACTCCATTATGGAGGTGAATCCATTAGCTCATAGCTGAGAATGGCTGCGTGTGGTAAAGGTCTTTAATTATGCAGCAGTTTGATTTTGTTATTCTCAAAGCTTTTCTCATGTGCAGCTTAGCAAAGATGTTTCTGTAAACGGAGTCACATAAAGTTAGACCAAGATAACAAAGAACCACACTGGCTAAAAATAATCACACCTTTAATTTATATTCTGTTTTCTTTTAGCACTGACTGCCTTCATTTCTATTTTCTCTCTCTGTTACATCATGACTGCATATCAGGGAATGTTTGGTAGAAAGTTAAGAGAAACGGACGATATTAAGCTGAACTAAGTTACACACTTAAAATGATTATCAACAGTCGATATGAAGGTGCTGTTTTTACATATGGAAACTAAGATAACTACAAATTGTCACACAGCATGAGCCATGCCTCAAATACTGGCCTAATCTGTCAGCTAATAAAATAAAAATAACATTTTACATCAGCTTGTTGTATTTTGGCTGAGATAAAGTACATAAAGGCTCCTGTCAAATAATCCTGTAAATGTTCATTTATTCAACTTCTGTTGAGCAACAATTTGCAAATTAAAAATGTAATTAAGCAGTTATACACTTTACCATGCAGGTTCTTCCAGACGAGAAACAGAAAAACTCAGATATGTTTTATTTTTCCCTTCTTGTTTTTGACTTTATTAAAAGTAGAAAATCTCATTTTAAAACACAATAGAGGAGGATGTTCAGGTTTACCAGCAGCTAAAAGTAAATAGAAACATGTATACTAAAAATAAGGTCTATAAACTTTCAGTGACAATGCTCTAAAAGTTTTATATGGAAGTTGCCATGGCAACAACCACAAATGGTCCGGCGTGAGGGGAGGGTGAATTTTCCCCATAGCGACGTAAAAAACACATTAAACTCAATTTTATAAGTTTACAATTTAAGGGAAAAAATTAACATGCAGGGGATTAAATACTGTAAAGATTAATTAAATACTAAAAAACAACATGTGTATTAATGTAAGTTAAGGTTATGATCTGTGTACATAACTTTATGAAATATGCTGTAATGAAAGAATTAGCTGAGCACATGGTGAGTTGATGAGATCAGGAACATTTAGACGTTCATTTAAATTATTAATGTTTCTGTGACGTTCTGTCAAAATGGGCAGTTTTTCCCGACAGCATTTCTAAATGCACCTGAGGGAAATATTAGGTCATATCAACAGAAATGTTTTATTTTTTAAATACAGCTTCTGAATGCTGTGAAACATTTGATCCACTTGTAAATATCTTCTTCTAAGCTGGTCTTTTACAATATTGTAAATATGTAGCTAGCAGGATAAAGGGCTGTTAAAAGGCTCTGGGCCTCTTTAAGGTCGTTTTTAAGTTTCGTCATTGTTGCTCTTAAATGTTTCAGATGATTAAATTCTTTTTGATATCAGACAGAACTGACCTGAACAGATTTGTTCTGACCCGCTGTTCCTCCCTGATCTGGAGAGTTTCCTTGTATAAAAGTCCAATTCACAACACGCAGACTGAATTCAAGTCCTGACTTTGACTAGGCCGCTTAAATTTCCTCCAAATTTAACCCAGCGCTTATCCAAGCTTACTGGAGCAGGTGGGATTCATTATCTATTGAGAGACTCGATTCTTATGTACAAGGAAATAAGATGTGAGAGAATCAGGAACCAGGTGATTGATTAGGAACCAGGTGATTGATTAGGAACCAGGTGATTGATTAGGAACCAGGTGATTGATTAGGAACCAGGTGATTGATCAGGAACCAGGTGATTGATTAGGAACCAGGTATACTTTTTATTTCTAGCAAAGGGACTTTAATGTCTCATCTTGTTAGATTGTCCCACTTTATTCTTAGTTAACCGTTTAATTCAATTTAATTCAAAAATACTTTATTAACCCCAAAGGAAAATTAAATAGAAGCCACACTCTGCCCAACAGGAAGGGGTTAAATTAATCACTTTAACCCCTCAGCTCATGCTCTTAGTCAGGAAACAGAAACTTAAATATAAACTGAAGATCGATCAGCAAACAAAAACTCCCAATTTAAGAATTTATAGTTAGAAAGAGAAATATATAAAGAAAAAAAGAAGTAAATTAATTTGTGCCTCTTGAATTTTGCAGAAATCTCTTTTTGCAAGTTTTACTGCTCTACTTCAGTTGAATTTAAGAGGAACACAAACCAAAATGTTATTTTGGTTTCTTATTCTTGACCAAATAAAGACGAGCTCATGTAAACCGCTCTTCCTGTTTACTATGACTAAGTTTACAAGTAATGGAATCTGAACGACAGGAACAAGGAGACGGACATGCTGGGACTCGTTTGTTTTTGGTTCCCATCTGATCTGGTCTTAAATGAGCCTATCAAGAAAACTTTGTGTGCCTGACGGATGGAATACAGAAATGTTGAGGCAGATTTTAGAAAGAAACGGTCAGCAAGCAGCCAGCGCCGAACTGGTCACCAGTAACCAGTCAATTGAAGTGACTCAGTTCTGCTGACAGGAGATTATAGAGGCACCTAACAGCAATAGATAAAGTTACTATCACCTTTTTCCAGGAACAAGCACAGCGTTTAATGAATAAATAATTTTCTATTTTTAATTCATTCACAGCCACTCCTGACTTGAGCCTGAAAATAATTTGTAGAGAAAGTTAAACATTAGGGTGTTGGCTCAGAGACATTCTGACTCCAAACAGTGAAAACATGCATAAAGCCGGTCGGCAATCATAAGACGGGTCCAGTGGGAGGCGGAAGTAAGTTTCTCATACTGGAGACATACGATATCTTCTGTTTAAGTTACGGTGGAGAGTTTTAAGTGCTGGTGTTTAATCTGAAAACTGTTTTACAGATAATCTGAAAGTATTAATGACTCTCCTGACTGAAGAACAATCATTAATAGTTGATTGTCAGAAAGTTGCCACAGGAATAACTGGCCTGTGGCGGCCAAGCGTTCATAGCGACGTCGCTTTTCGATCCTTCGATGTCGGCTCTTCCTATCGCTGTGAAGGTGAATCCACCAAGCGTTGGATTGTTCACCCACTTATAGGGAACGTGAGCCGGGTTTGGGTCGCCATGAGACAGGTTAGTTTGCCATATTAATCCTGCTCAGGCTTATTATCTTTCCATCTTCCAGAGAGAAGATGGAAAGATAATGACACCTATAAATCACTCCATCCTTCTACATCGTACAGTCAGGAGGACATTGGAAGTGAATCCCAGATTGTAAAGATGAGAAACAGGAGGCAGCAGAGAGCTGTGTGTTGGAACCAGTAACACGTTTAACCTTGCAGAGCCACAGAGACCACAGGATAAGTAATGCTAGGAAACATTAAAACATGAGAAGACCACAGAGGTTGGCAATCTGGCAAATAAAGACCATCAGACGGCTCCTTATACAGCTTGATTAACCACCAACGTCTCTGCAGACGGACGTTTTCCTCGCTGCCTTTGCGCCTGTTATTGTTCAGCCTCATCTGAAGGGAAGCGACCTTGATTCCTTCATCCTCAGACTTTAACTGCTGTAAGAAGTAGAATAAATCTCTGTAGCGCTCTGTTTTTCTGGCCCTGCTGGAGGAACGAAAGCTGCTTCAGAATGCAGCTGCAGGAATGCTGCAGAAAAGCTCACATTACTCTGATCCGAAAGGCTCGGCGTTGGCTGATCTGGCCCTCCAGACCCGTCAGGCCTTCTGTTGAAAACCAGAGAAATAAAACTTACAGTGAGGCGTTGCTCCGCTGATGAACAGCCTTCCTGCTTTCCCACTTACAATTAATGAAAACATTTAAAATATTACAGCAGACCAACAACAGAAAGAGTTACTTTTAAAACATTTAAAACGGTACTTCATCTGAATCCATATCCTAATTTACTGAAAATATCCACACCTGTTTGTTCCTTATAATTAATTTCTCTTTTAACTCTTTGACTATTTCTTTGTTTTTCTGCTTGTTTACTTAGATTGGTCAGTTTTACAGAGTTTTTATTTATATATTATGAAACATGTTGTAAATCAGGTAAAATTGTTTGATAATTAATCTATATAAAGTTATCTGTCACATTTAAGTTTAACCTTTAACCTCTCGATATTCACAAACCGAATAAATACAAGATCAGAAAAATCTGTATTAAGAGACAGTTTATTGATTACAACTTGTTATATATCAAACACATGCATGAAGTATAAAAAATGCACTTTAGACAGAAAAACAGAAATATTGAAAAGAGGCGGAGCCTCATTACATCATCTGTTGGTGATCATCTGGTTTCACCAGAGAAAACTGTTTACAGAAGGATTA